>NC_092173.1:16613386-16880886 GCF_045791955.1 Oncorhynchus clarkii lewisi | reverse complement strand
GTTCTGACCTTTATTTCCTTTGTTTTGTATTTATTTAGTATGGTCAGGGCGTGAGTTGGGTGGGCAGTCTATGTTGGTTTTTCTATGTTTTGGGGCATTTCTATGTTTTCGGCCTAGTATGGTTCTCAATCAGAGGCAGGTGTCATTGGTTGTCTCTGATTGAGAATCATACTTAGGTAGCCTGGGTTTCACTGTGTGTTTGTGGGTGATTGTTCCTGTCACTGTGTTTGTTGTCACAGGATAGGCTGTATAGGTTTTCACGGTCCGTTTGTTGTTTTGTAGATTTTAGTTATTTCATGTATTGTTCAGTTTTCCATTAAAGAACATGAATAACCACCACGCTGCTTTTTGGTCCGCTTCTCCTCCTACAGACGAACGTCGTTACAGAAACCCAAGTATGATTCTCAATCAGAGACAACTAATGACACCTGCCTCTGATTGAGAACCATACTAGGCCGAAACATAGAAATCCCCAAATCATAGAAAAACAAACATAGACTGCCCACCCCGACTCACGCCCTGACCATACTAAATAATGATAAAACAAAGGAAATAAAGGTCAGAACGTGACACAAGGACAACAACCTCTCCCTCAACTTGATCAAGACAAAGGAGATGATTGTGGACTACAGGAAAAGGAGGACCGAGGGGCTGGAGCAGGTTGAGAGCTTCAAGTTCCTTGGTGTCCACATCACCAACAAACTAACATGGTCCAAGCACACCAAATAAGTTGCGAAGAGGGCACGACAAAACCTATTCCCCCTCAAGAGACTGAAAATATTTGGCATGGGTCCTCAGATCCTCAAAATGTTCTACAGCTGCACCATTGAGAGCATCCTAACTGGTTGCATCACTGCCTGGTATGGCAACTGCTCGGCCTCCGACCGCAAGGCACTACAGAGGGTAGTGTGTACGGCCCAGTATATCACTGGGGCCTTCCTGCCATCCAGAGCCTCTATACCAGGCGGAGTCAGAGGAAGGCCCATAAAAATTGTCAAAGACTCCAGCCACCCTAGTCATAGACTGTTCTCTCTGCTATCGCATGGCAAGCAGGACCGTAGCGCCAAGTCTAGGTCCAAGAGGCTTCTAAACAGCTTCTACCCCAAAGCCATAAGACTCCTGAACATCTAATCAAATGGCAACCCAGACTGTTAGTATTGCAACCCCCCTCTTTTACGCCGCTGCTGCTCTCTGTTATTATCTATGCATAGTTACTTTAATAACTCTACCTACATGTACATATTACCTCAATTACCTCGACTAACCGGTGCCCCCTCACATTGGCTCTGTACCGGTACCTCCTGTATATAGTCTTGCTATTGTTATTTTACTACTGCTCTTTAATTATTTGTTACGTTTATTTCTTATTCATACTTTTTCAATTGCATTGTTGGTTAGGGACTTGTGGTATTCAGCATTTCACTGTAAGGTCTACCTACACCTGTGGTATTCGGCACGTGTGACTAATACGATTTGATTTGATACGACTGAACCTCTTTAGCTGTACTCTTGATCATTTAAAAAGAACTCCTCTCCTGTCTGTGAGTTCTCTCAATATTCATCAAGGGGAGAGGGACTTGGGGCTTAGGGGGAGAGGAGGACTGGGGGTCTGGGCAAGAGGGGGACTAGAGGTTGGATAAGGCTTGAGATGGGAAGGGTTCCGGGCCTGGGAGAATATGGTGGACTGGATGGCCTGGTGCAGTCGAGGGGCTTATGGGGAGAGGGGGTCTGGGGGTGCGGATTGGGATGGGGCTTGGGATGTGGTTTAGGATTAGAGGGCCATGGCAGTAAATCACAGTGTGGTAAGGCCTGGACATGTGACAGGATATACACTCTTAGAAAAATGGGTTCCAAAAGGGGTTTTCGGCTGTCCCCATAGGATAATCCTTTTTGGCTCCAGGTAGAATTATTTTGGGTTCCATGTAGAACCCTCTGGGGAAGGGATTCTAAGAGTAACCCAATAGGGTTCTACCTGGAGCCAAAAATGTTTCTCCTATAGGGGACTCTGTGTGAGGGGAGGTCTGGAGGCTTATAGGTGGTTCTGAGAGGGAAAAGGGTCCTAGATGTGTGACGTGATTTGGTAATTAACAGGTTGGACTGATGCTTGGTCTTAATGTGACAGGGGGACTCCGGCTAGGGCCTGGGGTTTACTGGGAGAGGGGGACTGGAGGCTGGGGGAGGGCAGGGAGGGATGGACTGGAAGGTGGGAATGGGACTGATAGAGAGACTACTTGGGTAGATAGGCCTGTGTCTTAATGTAAGTGTATGAGAGGGTCTGGTGGTTGGATGGGGCTGTATGGGTCTAAGTGTGAGAGAGTGTTTAAAGAGTTTATAGCTGAGGAGAAAAAAAATAGCACTCTTTCCTCAAATAGCACCTAACCAAAGCTTCATGTCCACATCCTGGTTAAACTCTAACCCTCTATCACAACCCTTATCCTAACTTTAATCCTTACCATGTCCACATTCCTTAGTCTGAATCTTCTACAACCACAGCACTAACCCTATCCTTAGCCTGAATCTTCTACAACCACAGCACTAACCCTATCCTTAGCCTGAATCTTCTACAACCACAGCACTAACCCTATCCTTAGCCTGAATCTTCTACAACCACAGCACTAACCCTATCCTTAGCCTGAATCTTCTACAACCACAGCACTAACCCTATCCTTAGCCTGAATCTTCTACAACCACAACACTAACCCTATCCTTAGCCTGAATCTTCTACAACCACGGCACTAACCCTATCCTTAGCCTGAATCTTCTACAACCACAGCACTAACCCTATCCTTAGCCTGAATCTTCTACAACAACAGCACTAACTCTAACCTTAGCCTGAATCTCCTACAACCACAGCACTAACCCTATCCTTAGCCTGAATCTTCTACAACCACAACACTAACCCTAACCTTAGCCTGAATCTTCTACAACCACAGCACTAACCCTAACCTTAGCCTGAATCTTCTACAACTCCAGCACTAACCTTAACCTTAGCCTGCATCTTCTACAACCACAGCAATAACCCTAACCTTAGCCTGAATCTTCTACAACCACAGTATTAACCCTAAACTTAGCCTGAATCTTCTACAACAACAGCAATAACACTAACCTTAGCCTGAATCTTCAACAACCACAGCACTAACACCACCCTTAGCCTGAATCTTCTACAACCACAGAAATAACCCTAACCTTAGCCTGAATCTTCTACAGCCACAGCACTAACCCTAACTTGAGCCTGAATCTTCTACAACCACAGCACTAACCCTATCCTTAGCCTGAATCTTCTACAACCACAGCACTAACCCTAACCTTAGCCTGAATCTCCTACAACCACAGCACTAACCCTAACCTTAGCCTGAATCTTCTACAACCACAGCACTAACCCTAACCTTAGCCTGAATCTTCTACAACCACAGCACTAACCCTAACCTTAGCCTGACTCTTCTACAACCACAGCACTAACCCTAACCTTAACCTGAATCTTCTATAACCACAGCACTAACCCTAACCTTAGCCTGAATCTTCTACAACCACAGCACTAACCCTAACCTTAGCCTGAATCTTCTACAACCACAGCACTAACCCTATCCTTAGCCTGAATCTTCAACAACCACAGCACTAACACTATCCTTAGCCTGAATCTTCTACAACCACAGCAATAACCCTAACCTTAGCCTGAATATTCTACAACCACAGCACTAACCCTAACCTTAGCCTGAATCTCCTACAACCACAGCACTAACCCTAACCTTAGCCTGAATCTTCTACAACCACAGCACTAACCCTAACCTTAGCCTGAATCTTCTACAACCACAGCACTAACCTTAACCTTAGCCTGAATCTTCTACAACCACAGCACTAACCCTAACCTTAGCCTGAATCTTCTACAACCACAGCACTAACCTTAACCTTAGCCTGAATCTTCTACAACCACAGCACTAACCTTAACCTTAGCCTGAATCTTCTACAACCACAGAACTAACCATATCTTCATGTCTACATTATGGTTCAACCTTAATCCTAGCTTCAAAAGTAGTGCACTATACAGGGAATATAGAGTGCCATTTGGGACGTAAACGAAGAGGGAGATATTAATCAGCAAATGCTATGTCTGTTGGCTGTGTGGATGCTTCATCACATCTGGCCTGCTGCAGTGATTTACAGGAACACCTGCAGGTGCTGTTCTGCTTCACTCTGCTCCTCACAGCATTCTGGGGAAGAGGGAGAGAGGAGGAGAGAGAAGGCAGGCCCTCCATTCTGTGGCAGACAAAGGTTACATCCTAAGTGGCACCCTGTTCCCTATTTAGTGCACTACTTTTGACTAGAGCCCTATGGGACCTGGTCAAAAGTAATGCACTATATAGGGAATAGGGTGCTATTTGGGATGCAAACGAGAGAGGCAGTCCCCTTCTACAGTAAAGTGTGCCATATTTTTCCACATGATAAGGAAGGGAAAGAGGGAAAGGCAGGTCAGACACAGTGCTGGAGTCAACAGGCCCCTCTCTTCCTCTCTTTCCTCATCCCCCTCTCCTCCATGTAGATTTATGTGGGTATCTAAGGGGAGCAGAGGGGGTCTGAGGGGGACTCTGTCTGGGAACTGTGTCTGGGAACTGTGTCTGGGAACTGTGTCTGGGGACTGTGTCTGGGGACTGTGTCTGGGGACTGGGGTGCCTGGTCCAGGAGGATGTTATTCTAAACAGTATCTCAGGGAACTAGAGAAATAATGAACAGGACATCACATAGAAACAACTTCCTCTTTGGCTTTGTCCCAAATGGCACCCCATTTATTCTTTACACAGTGCTCTACTTATGACCAGAACTCTATGGGCCCTGGTCAAAAGTAATGCACTATACTGGGAATATGGTGCCATTTTGGATACAGTGTGAGTGTTTCAGCAGCACAGTATAAATTAGTCTGCTGATTGCAATCTACAAGGCAGTATATGTATAGTATACTGTGTGTTAGAGTAACATTACAGGAATCATCATCTCCCACAGGGTGCTCAGGGACTAGGGAGTGTGAATGTTGGGATTCCCCAGTAGAGTCATTAGCAGTGATGTAGTATTTAGGCTGCTGTTAAGAAGGGCAAGATCACTGGTTAGGAGCCTACCTGATATCATCTCTCTGATATGACAGTTATTTCCTACTGTACACTATGCATCAAAAATGGCACCCTATTCCCTATATTGTACACTACTTTTGGCCAAAGTTCATAGGGAATGAAGGGGAAAGGGTGCCATTAGAGACGCAGTGTATCACTGAATCTGTGGGCTCTCCATTGGAAAGTCTCCAAACTTGGTGTCAAAATAGCCACAAGTGTTAAGCACCAATGTACTCAACTGCAACACAACTCTACTTACCAAAACAGTGATGACTGAATTCCAAACTGCAATGTAAATGTTAATGTACAGTAGGACCATATTGTATGTTGTACATAAAAACATGTGCTGTACAAAAGTTTTTACTTGCCTCTGAGAAGTTGTTAAAAAGAACATGAGAAAACCTACTGTTATGGAGCAGCTGTAGCTATACAGTACTGTGCCTCAGACTTCTGCACATTCTATAAGAAATCAACTGGAAATCGACTGATTTATCCAAAATTCCCAGCTTGAATTGTTCAAAAAGTTTTGTTTTAATTCCATCAAATGAGATTCCAGGGTCTTTCATTTTCTGTTTCCCATTGGCAGTCCAAAGCTTCTATGGTTTTATCCACACTACTTTTTTTGCATTCCTCAGTCCAAGCAACACTACTACAGTATCAGTGGCTCGCAGTAAACACATTGCCATTGCTTCACTTCATTGAGATCCGTCTGTCAAAATACTTAAATTAACAGCGAGGTTTAGGTCTGTATTTGAACTCAGGAGAGGTTTGAGTGTGTTGTTTGTTATCCTCCTGAGGCCAGTAGCAATGCACAGTACAGCTGGTTCAATATTACTACTGGTACAATCCCTCTGACAGCTACTGTCTAATTGTAAGACCTCTGCCATGTTCTCGATCTCGGTTCCCAAACCAACTGCATGTCATATTGCTCTCCTTTTGAAACATGTATGTTCTCTGAGGAGCAGAACAACAGAAACAGAGCATATTTTTTCCCCAGACATTTCTATCAGAAGGATTTCAAGGAGAGTCTATCACTTCAGGTGGATCCTCATAGCTCAGATCTGTCTAAGGGGGTTCTGTCTAGTTTTCAATGAATATTCCACTGACAGTATTTCATAATAACTATCTTTCTTACAGGGATTTATGGAGAAGATAAAAAAAATACAATAATAGTCAAATGAATGTATTTTACCCAAATAGGATAGCATACACTCTAGCGTCCTTAGTTGGGCTAAATGAAACATGGTCCTTAAAGACTACGTTTGTAGCTTACACAGCACTGTGAAATAAGAATATCTGGGGGATCAGAGAGTGAAAACAGTGATAAACTTAACGTTAGAAAACACATAAAAGAACTAAAAGATCTACCTCTGCTGCTGCTGCTACGTGCATGCAGGGCCCCTGTTCACAACCCTCTGTGTGCCAACCACTGGTAGCTAGCTAGAGCTCACAAAAAAAACAAATTAAAAAGGGTTTTAACGCTTCAGTGAAAATGCCAACAGGCCCCTTGTGGGATTTACGACATCTAAATTGCTCAGTGTGTTTACTTGCGGCCGGCTTCTGACTAGTCATGGATCTGATGGTCTATTGCTGCAGGTGAATTTAATGGGTGTATCAAGGGGGGGAGGGGGGATGCTGGGGCAGCTGCTCTCCTACTGGTTGGTGAATTTCCTGGTTGGGTTTTATAGGCAGCAGGCTCGCACGGCATCCACAAGGTCAGACTGGCAGACTGACACAGAAAGCAGCCTGTGAACCACAGCAACACTCCTGTGAATGAGGAGGAACGGAGAGGAATTACACCGTATACCCTATATAGTGCTCTAATTTTGCCCTGGTCAAAACTAGTGCACTACATAAGGAATAGGGTGCCATCAGGGACGCATATAAAGTCTATGTATCCATAAGTTATTTTTGTCCTCCGAAGAGAATGGGTTAATAAAACATACTAAATAAATGTAAAATAGTCTTTATGCCCATTCTCTTTGGACCCACTCTCCAGCTCAGGCCTTCTCTGAGGTCCCAAAGAGGCCTGAAAAGATTCTGATGGTAAGAAGGAAGAAAAAAAATAGAGTGTGAAAAAGAGTGTGAAAGGCAGCACTTGGATTCCAACACTTTGGAGAGAGAAGATTTTTGCTTTTCATCCATATGATCTGTTTTCTGATTTTCTCACTTGTCAGGGAACTTAGGAAAGTGAAAACTCCCAGTTCCTCTTAACAGTTTTTTAATGGTTCTGGGCCTACACTGGAAAGAAGAAACCTTGAGAGAGGAGAGGATGAAAGGGAGAGAGAGAGAGAGAGAGAGCGAGAGAGAGAGAGAGCGAGAGAGAGACAGAGAGAGAGAGAGAGAGGATAAACAAACTTGAGTAAATACTGTTTCATATTTTCTCCTCTGCCAAAAGCAATTTTATTGCAATCTAAATAAACCAAAACAAAAACACCATATATTCCTTAAGGATGAGGTCTAGATTAACGAGTGCCCCACGTTGATATGCAAAGTACTAATACATTGGGTAGAATATGTTAAAATCTGTTCCCCTATCCAGTTTCTACTGGAGAGGATAAACGATGATGACAGATCAGAAGTATTTCCGTTCTGTTGATGGCTTCTGTCCATATAGCTAAACTACTACCAATGGGAACAGCTGATGTATTTCATTGCTAAAAGGAATACTTGAGTAGTACATCTGCAATCTACAACAAACATCTTAGCATATGTTAACAGCCTATCAATCTCTCAACACTTTGAGATAAACATATATATTAAGCTTGATACCTCGCTCTATACTCTATATATCAACTATACTCACTACTACTCAATCTATGCAGTGTGGTCTCATTGCTCTATTTTCAACCAGGTCAAGCTACCGGACTGTTTTGTAGCACAGATTGGAATATGTTACGGGATTTATCCGGCAACATTGAGGAGTTTACCACATCAGTCACCGGCTTAGTTAATAAGTGCATTGACGACGCCGTCCTCACAGTGACCGTACATACATACCCCAACCAGAAGTCATGGATTACAGGCAGCATCCAGTCTGAGCTAAGGGCAAGAGCTGCCACTTTCAAGGAGTGGGACACTATTCTGGATGCTTATAAGAAATCCCGCTAAGACCTCCGACGAGCCATCAAACAGGAAAAGCAACAATACAGGACTAAGATCTAATCCTAGTACGCCAGCTCTGACGCTCGACAGATGTGGCATGGCTTGCAAACGATCACGGATTACAAAGGGAAATCCAGCCGTGAGCTGCACAGCAACACAAACCTACCAAATCAGCCAAATGCCTTCTAAGCTCGCTTTGAGGCAAGCAACACTGAACCATGCATGACAGCACCAGCTGTTCCGGATTACTGTGTGATCTCACTATCTGTAGCCGATGTGAGTAATACCTTTAAACAGGTTAACATTCGTAAGGTCGCGCACCAGATACCAGGATATGTACTCAGAGCATACGCTGACCAGCTGGCAAGCATCTTCACTGACATTTTCAGCCTGACCCGGTCTGTAATACCAACTTGTTTCAAGCAGATCACCATATAGTCCCGGTGCCCAAGAACGCCAAGGTAACCTGCCTAAATGACTATCGCCCTGTAGCACTCACATCTATGGCCATGAAATGCTTTGAAAGGCTGATCATGGTCCACATCAACACATCCCAGAAAACCTGGACCCACTGCAATTCGCATACCACCCCAACAGATCCACAGATGATGCAATCTCTATTGCGCTCCACACTGCCCTCACCGACCTGAACGAAAGGAATACCTACAGCATTTAACACCATAGTCCCCTCCAAGCTCATCACCAAGCTTGGGACCCTGGGACTAAACACCTCCTTCTGCAACTGGATCCTGGACTTCCTGACGGGCAGCCTATAGGGAGGAGGTCAGAGACAAGGCAAGGTGCCATGACAACAACCTCTCCCTCTATGTCAGCAAGACAAAGGAGCTGATCGTGGACAGCAGGAAACGGGCCGGCGAGCAAGCCCTTATCCACATCGATTAGGCTGTAGTGGAGCGGGTCGAGAGTCCACATCACCAAGGACTTTAGATGGTCCACACAGTTGTGAAGATGGCCCGACAGCTCCTCTTCCCCAATAGGATGCTGAAAAGATTTGGCATTGGCTCTCAGATCCTTAAAAAGTTCCACAGCTGCACCATTGAGAGCATATTGACTGGCTTGATCACCGCTTGGCACGGCAACTGCAAGGCACCCAACCACAAAGCGATACAGAGTGGGATGAGTACGGCAGAGTACATCCATTGGGTGGAGCTCCCTGCCATCCAGGACCTCTATACCAGAGGAAGGCCCCAAAAATGATCAGACTCCTGCCACCTAGCAACAAGGCTGATGAATAGCTAATCAAATGGCTACCCGGACAACCTGCATTGACCTTTTTTTTAAAAGTAACTCTCTTGCACTGACTCTATGCGCACACACTAGACTCTACACACACACTTGCATATACTTACAGTGACACCCCAACACACACATACTTATACTTTCATACCCACTATGTGTGCTGCTGCTACAGCTCAGTCTACTATCTATCCTGTTGCCTAGTCACTTTACCCCTACCTATGTGTACATAGCTACCTCAATTACGTTGTACCCCTGCACATTGACTCGGTACTGGTATAGCCATGTTATTTTTCCTCGTTATTTTGTTTCACTGTGTATTTCTTCCTTGCGTCACTATTTCTATTTTATATATTTTTATCTTTATCTTTAACTCTGCATTGTTGGAAAATGACCCATAATGAAGCATTTCACTGTTAGTCTACACCTGTTGTTTACAAAGCATGTGACAAACACAATTTGATTGACTGAGTGAGGTCAACCAGTCTTTGGTATTAAAGCAACCCAGCACAGCAGAAGCAAACTGAGTGCAATTTGCATGCCAGCCAGCAGTGGAGTGGACTGCAGCCCCAGAGGCAGATAGTGTGAGAATAGCAGCAGGCAGCAGCATGAGTATTTGATTTGATTTGATTTGAGTAAATGAAAGCGGCGTGGTCTCACTGCCGCTACACCCCTCTTCCTGTAATTGTTGTCCTGACTGGAACCTCAGGAATCCAGAGTGATTACTATGGAACGGAACGCTCTGCATCTTGTTGCCATGGCAACACCCACATCTTCTGTCCAGCAGCCTGGACCTCACCTCTCACACCAGTGATCCATTAGTTTAACCACTGCCACAACCCTGAACCAGGTCAAGAATGGGTTGTGTTGCAGACATGAGTCGGGCTCCTTTTGGTCTAACCATCAACACGTTGTTTTTTTCCCATGGGAGACCCGGATTCAGGTTCCGTCGTGACAGTTGCGTCCCAAATGGTACCCTTTTCCCTTTATAGTGCAGTACTTTTGACCTGGTCCCATATGGCTCTGGGTGCAATTCAAGATGCACACATGGTCAATGCAACTGTGGGCAATAGATAACAAAGCATACAGGATCAAAGAAAACAAATTTACAGTCTACAGTAAGAATTTGCAGGCTAAAGTTTGAGGGAGTGTTGTCATTCTGTTCAGGTAGCAGGAAGTGGATGATTGAAAAGCTTTTGTATTGACTCTGCATGTCACGTCTGCCGTGCTCCATCCTCTCTTTCCTTCATCTGCTGTTTTCAAACCCTTGAGAAAACCACAAGGCTTTGATGGATATAAACGAAAATGAAAGAGAATAAATAATTGTCATTCATTCTATTCCTATCGTTGTCTTTTCAGGGTTTTTAAAGCTGGATGTCTACTACAGTCACGCAGAATATAGATCCATGATGATGATGTACTTCTCCCTCCCAGATACAACACTGATTAAACCACTGGGTGGAAAAACCCTTGACAGCTTGTTTGAAATGGCACATTATAGATACTATAAAAGGATCATCTCCATATGCTATATACTATAAACACAGTGCAGTGTTTGTAATTGTTTTCCCAGAGAATAATGACATAGCAGGCAAGACATCCACAGTGTGGTGTATTGCCATGTTTTTCTAAGGTTCTCCCTCCCTCCCTCGCTCGCTCTCTCTCTCTCTCCCTCGCTCGCTCTCTCTCTCTCTCTCTCTCTCTCTCTCTTCTCTCTTCTCTCTTCTCTCTTCTCTCTCTCTTCTCTCTCTCCGGTGCTCTGATTGCTGCAGTAGGAACACACACACTCTCTCTCTCTCTCTCTCTCTCTCTCTCTCTCTCTCTCTCCGGTGCTGATTGCTGCAGTAGGAACATAGAGGTCTGTGTCAGGACGGGTCGCCTGCCAACATCTGGAAGCGCGCTTAATGACCATTAAAACACTAGACGAACCCTTCACTAAAATGTCAGGAGGTAGGAGGACAGGGGGGGGCGGTGGTCGAGGAAGTCTCACGCTCCCCTCACATGCACTCAGGCAGCGGCTCCGTCAGCTCTGTGACATTGGCCTTCGCCAGGGCTCCATACATGAAGCATTTAAATTTAATAGGACCTTGTTCTCTGTTAATGGCTGCCAGTGAAATTGCTTTTCTCCTGTGTGTGGCTTTTTGTGTACAAGGTTAGCCTCAGAGCCATAGAGCCTGATACTGTATTTACAATGGAGATCATTGAGGTGTTCTGACTGTTGACTTTTACATTGAGATTGTGTTCTCAGCCTGGCAATATAAGCATTAGATAAATTCAATTAATAAATAATTTAACAACCAGGACTGTACAGTGTATTACTCATAATAACCACTATCATGCAATGTGATAAAAGGACAATTGGGACTATATCAACAATGGACTAATGAAACAAATACCAAAATATAATTTTGGGGTGGAGTTTTCCTTTAATACAGCAATTGCACTGAAACACACAGGATGAAATTAACATGATCATAACAAAAAACATGATCATAACAGAAAGGCATTTTGCTCTGCAGTTCTGGGTTTTACAGTGACATGCCAGTACAGCTGAGCATTTCTAGTTTCCTCTGGTCTTGTGCAACTCAGGCCAGGAAGGTAGCTCCTGTCCTGATCTCCTCTCTTCCGCTTGGAGAAAGCAAAACAACTGGTTTATCAATTCAGAGCAGCGAGTCCTTGAGAAGACGACCGGCGAGCGCACCTCTTTGTGGACCGTGAATAATGCTGGAGGTCAAGGGTGAGGTTAGAGGATGTTGAGTCTGTCACTCTCTTCAAACACTAAGTAAAAACATTCTACATGCATTTTTCACTGGCTAACACGGACGGAACTACTGGCTCGCAGGCAGTCGGACCTTCTAAACTCTTCCAAACACTCAACACGTGAAATGGTTTTAACATCCAGGTTCAAAACAGCTAGAAAAGAGACATTGTTTCATAGGCTTTTATTTCAGACACTCCCCTCAGGCTCCTGGGTATCTGTTTGTAGGAGCATTGTATACTGTATACTGTAAATCAGGGGTGTCAGATGATCCGGCACAAGGGTGGTTTTTATTAAAAACAATATATATAGAGTAATTCCTTGGGGGGAGAACAAACTCAAGATACTTTAAAATAACTAAAACCAAATCGAAACTGTGAAGAAATTATAATGGATCTACATTTATTCAATTACTTGATTGTCCAGCTCGCTAATAATCACTAAACAGTCAGGGAGCATCGAAGATTCCAAAAACGATGGCTAGAGAACTATTTTTTGCTCATTTTGACAGCAAGGAAATATCACACATTTTCAGGGTGGCCCTCCCTCGTTGAAGACCAAGTGGCCCTCCCTCGTTGAAGACCAAATGCGGCCCCCGGGGCAAAAAGATTTTGACACTCCTGCTGTAAATGCATAGGCCTACTTCTAACTATGCTCTACATATCAAAACACATGATTGCTGATGAGTAGCGTATTTATTAAATGTAAAGTCTATGGCGTCTCTAGGTCCTTTGCTTATCTGCTTCATGTTTTCTCCAATGATAAACATCCTGGACCTGGTATGTAAGGGTTTGTATTCTCTCTCAATCAGCATCCCAGTTTAAAGTCTCTGCTGGGCGTTTGCCTTGAAAGATGAGCTTCAGAGAGAGAGAATATGAACAAAGGAGACCTAGTTTGAGTCCCAAATGGCACCCTATTCCCTTTATTGGATATTCCCCTATAGGTCCTGGTCAAAAGTAGTGCACTATATAGGGAATAGGTTGCCGTTTGG
Source organism: Oncorhynchus clarkii lewisi (assembly GCF_045791955.1). Lineage (NCBI taxonomy): Eukaryota > Metazoa > Chordata > Actinopteri > Salmoniformes > Salmonidae > Oncorhynchus > Oncorhynchus clarkii. Next base: position 16,867,676 of record NC_092173.1, on the reverse strand, counting down.
GCCGCACTCCCAGCTTCTCTCTTCAATTGATATTAATGCATTTCAGTTCTGTAGCTTGTTGCTTTATGATGTTATAGAGATGATAAGAGGTCATGTTCCGGAGGAAGGCACCAGCACCAGCCAACTGTATCATCTACATTCATGAACAGACTGACTCACAGCGCAAAGCATATATGTCCCAAATGGCACCCTATTCCCTATGTAGTGCACTTCTTTTGACCAGGTTGATGGGACTCCGGGCAATAGTAGTGCACTATGCATGGAATAGAGTGCCATTTGGGACGCACCCCTGATAAGTCTCACCGACTGGGACTGGGGTTTATTCTGGGGTCGTTGAGGTGCTCTTGTTTTGTGTACTTTTTTAGGGTCGCTCCGATTTCTCGTCTGCTTAAACAGAACATTTATATCTTCAGGTCATACTGTTAAGGGGATGTATCAAAGATTTATCAAAGACAAGCGGATCTGTCCCTTGACAGCAACTAGGCACTTTCTCTATAGTACAGTCTTTTTTTTACTATACTTCCAGCATAAACTCCCTTCTACTTGGTTTGTCCTAAATGGCACCTTGTTCCCTTTTGACAAGAGTCCTATGAGCCCTGGTCAAAATAAGTGCACTATATATGGAATAGGGTGCCATTTGGGATGCGTCCTTGCTTTCTTCTCTGTGATAAAAGTAGTTTGTCAAGGTTTTGACACGTTTTGAACAGCTTCTCTCCTGACAAAAAGGTTGTCTTCGAGACTACTAGAAGACAGATTTTTCAGTCTTAACACCAGCAGCCATACAGCCATTTCCTGTTATGGGAAGTTCTTGAATTTCTACTGGAATATCTTTGGGTTGGCTAACCCTCAGTCTTGCGTGTGGTGTAGGGCCTGCAGTATTACAAAGCTCCTGACCTGTCCTGTGTCACTTAGTTGGTAGAGCATGGCACTTACGATGCCAATGCTAGGATTGTGAGTTTGATTCTCGCTGGGGACACACTTAAAAAAATATATGCTCATAAGACTGGATAAAAGCATCTGCTAAATGGTATTTATTATTCAGATTCTTACACAGTTGAAAACTTGGTCACCTCCATGTACCTTTCCAGGTCGTGCAACGGTAGCCAGAGGCTTCTTCAAACCTCTCTGCTTCTTCTGTTCACATCTGTAAACTTCATGAACTAGAACATTCAACAATAGGCTATGCCAAAGATGGTTCTGTGGCTATACTCCAGTCCAGTCATGTAAACCTCACATCCGTGACGGTATCAGATTTAAAAAGACACATTTTCACTGTATTCCCCGTGCTTACAGTGACACCCTCTGGCAAAGTTTGGTACCTTACTTACTACATTATTATTATTTTTTAAATATGACAGAGAATGAGACAACATAGAGTTTAAAAAATAATAATGATAATTTAACCTTTACTTAACTAGGCAAGTCAGTTAAGAACAAATTCTAATTTACAATGGCGGCCTACTAAAAGGCAAAAAGGCCTCCTGCGGGGATTAACAATTGAAAATAAAATTAAAATATAGGACAAAACACACATCAAGAATTGACAAGAACATAAAACAAAAACAAAACAAAAACAGAAACATTAGTTATGACAGTATAAGATCATGTGACAATGACGCTTATTCCGAAAATAATTTGTTCTAATATTGGACTGTAGACAAGCTTTTCTTATTATTTAGTAATTTTAGAGACTCAATTAAAAACCTAAAGTCTATCAAAAACCCTTTAAAGCAGGGGGTTGATTTAAAAAGTTGGTTTTGTGGATATAAGATTTACCAACCAACCAAAATCATAACATTAGTTATACATTTCAAAGAGTTCAGAGTACTGTTAAACAAGGATATAACATCATTGCATTTAATATCAATAGAATGACAGGTTTTCCTTCATATCTATCCAAAATCAAATCATGTACAAACAACTGTAAAACAAATGTGTCAGCATTTCAGGTTCATCATTGCAGAAGGTAAACTTGTTGTCAATGTCTGTAAACCTTGACACCATCGTGTTGGAGGGATAAATGTTGTGTAAAATCTATAGGTCCACCTCTCTAATCTTATTAGAAATACATTTAAAAGGACAAAGCCAAAAGGATTTCTATCTTGGTGTGATATTTATTTTGCTATAAAAAATATTATCTTATGTGTTTATTTGTACACTTGGGACTTTTGATATCAAAACCATTAATAAATAGATTAGGTTCTATTCGAAGTGTATCTTGAAAGCACATGACTTTTCATTAGCTGGGAAATACCAGAGGGAAAATCATTCACCACCAGGGTTGGGGAGTAACAAATTACATGTAAGGGATTACAAAAATGGTAACTGTAATCCGTTACATTACCAGCAAAAATATTGCAATCAGATTACAGATACTTTTGAAAAACTAGATGATTACTTCGAGCATTACTTTTAAATGATGAAAGGAGGTTTGTGAAAAAAATATTTGACACTTCGCTGTTTCTCAATTACATTCAAATCAGCATTGAAAAAAGGCGCAAGTTTAAGTTTGTTCCACCTGTGCGAGTCTGAACACAAGTCAGAGACTTAAGACGTAGAGTAGGTGAACGAATGATCTCCGCATGTGTGGTTCACACCGTGAAGCATGGAGGAGGAGGTGTGATGGTGTGGGGGTGCTTTGCTGGTGACACTGTTGGTGGTTTATTTAAAGTTCAAGGCACACTTAACCAGCATGGCTACCACAGCATTCTGCAGCGATAAGCCACCCCATCTGGTTTGTGGAACTATCATTTGTTTTTCAGCAGGACATTGACCCAACACACCTCCAGGGCTATTTGACCAAGGAGAGTGATGGAGTGCTGCATCAGATGACCTGGCCTCCACAATCACCCAGCCTCAACCCAATTGAGATGGTTTGGGATGAGTTGGACCACAGAGTGAAGGAAGCAGCCAACAAGTGCTCAGCATATGTGGGAACTCCTTTGAGACTGTTGGAAAAGCATTCCTCGTGAAGCTGGTTGAGAGAATGCCAAGAGTGGGCAAAGCTGCCATCAAGGCAAAGGGTGTTTTTATATATATATATTTGTATTATTTAACATTTATTTAACTAGACAAGTCAGTTAAGAACAAATAATTATTTACAATGACGGCTTACCCCCGCCAAACCCGGTACTTTGAATAATCTAAAATATATTTATATTTGTTTAACACTTTTTTGGTTACTACATGATTCCATATGTGTTATTTCATAGTTTTGATGTCTTCGCTAATATTCTACAATGTAGAAAATTGTAAAAATAAGAAAAACCCTTGGATGAGTAGGTGTGTCCAAACTTTTGACTGGTACTGTAGATATATAATTTTTAAGTCCAAAAATGGGTGTACTGTAGCAACTACAGATTGCCCCTTTAAGTCTATCCAAAGTGTGTGAGTTTGAGCATGTGTCAATTAGGCCTATGGATTTAAAAAAAATAATCAGCATGAATTAGATTGAGCAATAAAAGCCTCCCTTTTATTTCATAGGCTCGGACCCGCACTATGCAGCTGTTGCAAGAGCTCATTTTTCACTGGCTGTCCACTGGTTTCAAAAACAATGATTGATAGGCAGTCTAAACTTCTTGAATTGAACCATTATTCTGTTCAAATACACATTTAGATTTTTGAACATCCATCCACAACAACCACAATCCGTAAGGCGCAAATAGCTAAATGAGAGAGTAGCAGTGTGATTCACATCAATGCGCTATGTAGATATCAATAATAAGCGATATCCGTATCGACGTAGATACTGCTGTCATCCTTACCTCCAAGCTTTATTCAAATTTGATTATTTTTGGATGCAGCAGTCGCACCATTGGAATACATAGCTTGGACTGTAGCCTACAAAAGCGTATTCCTGCTCTTTTTCCTCGATCCATCAAACACATTTGCTGTGTCATCATATTTGTCTCTGATTTATGGTCAGACTCGCTCACGTTGAACAAATTTAAAATAGCGAATGTTTTCAATGCTGATTTGAATGTCATTGAGAAAACAGAGACGTGTCAAACATTTTGTTTTCACAAACATCCTTTCTGAATTTAAAAATAACCCTCGAAATAATAATTTCGTTTTTCAAAAGTATCTGTTATCTGATTACAATATTGTCGCTGGTAATGTAACAGATTACAGTTACAGTTTTTGTAATCCTTTACATGTAACGGATTACTCCCCAACCCTGCTGAGAACCATAAAGATGCTGGAGTTCAACCATTTAATCGTAAAACTATTATTCATATCCACAAAATCCAATAACTCAAAACCTCCTTCTGCCCTAGTTGCAGAGAGAACTTCATTTTTAAGGTGGTGATGTTTGTTTTTCCACACAAACCAAACAATCCAAATCACTAAATGGTTGAGGGCAGAAGGGAGTTGATGTCGTCAGCTGTTCGACGTGGCGACTTGACGTAGTTTTACGCGTAGCGCCAGAGGAAGGAAGGAGGGAGGGACTGGGCTTCAGGGATTTTATCTGCATACTGTGTCCGGTTCTACCGGGGGATGCTAACGGAATAACGACCACAGTCATGCGTTCATCAACATACGAAAAATAAACATTGCAACGGTGTCATTCCGTTCATAATAGTAATATTTGATGAAATAACGTGTGGAATAAGCAGCTATATTTGACATTTTGGGAGATTTGACTACTGCACCTACACAGCAGGTAACGTTAGCTAGCTAACTGTGATCATCATCATTTTCAGCAGCACCACCAGTTTAGCCAGCTGGCTAGGGACGCAAGGTTGGAGCTAGCTAGCTATGTGTTGTATTGCTGGGACTAACAAGCTAACTAGATACAATACGAATGATGATCACGAATAGCTAGCTATGGCTGCTATATAATGTGTTGTGAAATGTGATTGCTTGTTGTGAGAGCAGGTTATCGTTGCTTTCAGCACTGTAACTGTACCAGTGGACAGATCAGCCAGCTGGCTAAGGAATATGGACACTGCATATTTACATATCACAGCTGGCTAAGGAATATGGACACTGCACATTTACATATCACAGCTGGCTAAGGAATATGGACACTGCATATTTACATATCACAGCTGGCTAGGCTGGATATTATCCTGAATTAGGCAGATTTTACTCATATTTACATTGAAACCATTCCTATCATTAATGTGAAAAGCTCAGTGTGTGATGATCATGCTCTCTCTCTCTTCATCACCTCTCTTTCTCCATCTCTCCATCTCCCATCTCTTTGTCTCTCTCCCAATGCTCTCTCTCCTGCAGACGACCACCATGGCAGACAGTTTTATGGGCAAGGCGGCTACCATGGAGATTCCTATCAACAGCAATGGAGAGACCCTGGCCGAGGATGACAGTTTGGAGCAGGTGGGTCATATGGTCTGTGTCCCATGGGAATAGGGTGCTATTTGGGATACAGTTACTATGTACAGTATTTATATGTATACTGTGTGTGGTGACCTCTCGTTACATCAACTATTTGTTTGTGTATTTTATTGTACTGTATTATGTCTCACTTCTGTGCAGGCTGCAAAGATTCAGTGGACCTTAGATGAGAAGGTAGGGATATGCAGTAGAAGGGATGAGAGAGAGTGTGTCACGTCGTGGTTGGGGAACTGTAGATTTAGATGTAGTGTACGTGTTAACATGGACGACTTTCAGACTATAACCACAATAAACCTTCATCAATAGGTTTTCTCCTAATTGTTTTTCACCTAATCTACTGAACCATTTTCATGTGTGTGAGTGTCTGTGTACAACAAAGATTAGGCCTATATGGAAGGTCTTCGTCAGATTATCAATATACTCTACAGGAGCGTTACGCATTAGTCAGTCCCTCCAGGATTCGCATTTGTTTTTTGGCGCAGCAAAATCAAGTGTTTTTGGCCGCAAATATCATAAATCTCTGCAAAATCTGTGAGGGACTGATTAGAGTTAGGCTATATCTATTCTATTGATGTGTTGTGGCTTCACCTTAGGACCTGCAGCAGGTGATGGTGTCTGGTCCCAACCTGAATGAGACCAGCATCGTGTCTGGAGGCTACGGAGGACCTGCAGGGGGCATCATACCCACCTCCTCCATCAAAGGTACACACAGCTCTACTGCTCTCACTAGCTCCATTAAAGGTACAGACAGCTCTCTCTCGCTCCGTACTGCTCTCATTGCTTTGCATTACTGGAATGTCCACTTAATTATGTCCACTTAGGCCTTATTAAATCAATGAATTGCCTAGTCCCTTAAGCAATGTCTGTGCTGCTTGCTTGGTTTGTTAGCATTAAGAATGGTGAAGACTACATTTTCAACTGCCCCAATGTGGTTTGTCCTGATGGAATTAAATTCAGTTTTTTGTTTATTTTAGGAGGTTGCCTGCATGCTGTTCTGCATCAGTGACTCTATTTTGACCTAACCTTCTTTCTGATCTTTCAGGAGTCTATGAGTAGCAAACAGTCTCTCTACTGTATTGGCTATTTTGATTTTAAGATCTACTTCCTACTCTCTCTTACTGACTATCTTAACCAACCCTGTCCTCCAGGCCCTGCTATCCACTTCAACCCTCAGTAATGTGGACAGGAGACGTCCCCCTGCCCTGAACTGTGCCCTTGTCCCTGGAGCCGAACCTCAGCCCACAGGTGGCTTTACACTGAGCTCAATTGTTTTTTGTGAAGTCACACAAAGTATCTGCGCATGTGTACGGGTTTGTTTCATGCTGTTCACAGCGTGGAGGCCAGGGCACCAAGACAGCGGAGAAGTTGAGTCTCGAGCTTCAACACTCTTAGTTGTTGTGGAAATTGACCCTCTGTGCTGTTTACTCTCTGCATCTACGTCATATTGCTGAGTCTGCCTGTTTACAATTTCAAGGGTGTTTTCATTAGTTACTCTTTCATTCTGTGGGAGAATGAGCCCTGCCTGTAGCCTGGGTTGCTGTTTAACCCCAGACACTGTTGAAGTCCCTCACTTCAAGAACACGGTGTACCTGTTGTCTACAGATGTCACGGGAAAGAAGGGCATGCTGCTGTACTGTCTAATGCATACTGAATGCATGTCGGTGGATGTTAACAAAAAACTGGATATGTTTACTAACCTGATTGACTTCATTGCAGAGCTGTTTGATTTACTGTGTTATGTTTGCATGAATGTTTCTAATGATGACAACTGCATCCCGAATGGATAGGGCACTACTTTTGACCAGAGCCCTATGGCTCCCCCATAGGGAATAGGGTGCCATTTTGGATGCATACTATGTATGCAAATGTCACATGAAGTGGTTAACGAATGAAATATTGAGGTTCATTAAATCATGACATGTACATCATTTCATACTCTACTACTACTTATGTTCTCCATGTTCATATTTCATATTTTTCTCCATCTGCTTTTTTATTCTGTTGTTTTTTTGACATGGAAAACCTGTGTGACTCACTATCACATCCTCTCTAACACCTTCACCAACCTTCATCTATTCTCTCCATCTCATATATCACATCTCTTCTCCCCATCTCCTCCCCCCCATGTCCATTCCAGACCTGCGAATGAAGTCCAGGGCACAGGGTGTAGGTCTGGTCCCCAGCCAGTCAGCAGCCAGCAGGATAGCCAACCAGAACCAGACCGACCAGCCATTCACAGGTACCAGACAAGTAGGGTTGCAAAATTCCAGGTTCACCAAAATTTCCAGGTTTTCTAGAAATCCTGGCTGGAAGATTTCCAGAATTGGAAGGTAATTCTAGAATTACTATAAGCACTACATTTTGAATTCTGCAACCAGGGTTTCTGGAAAAAGTGGACATTTTACCTGGGAATGCTACTGGAACTTTCCAGCCCTACACTGGACCCATACAGCACCACCCTCCTTTACTCCACTTCACCTTGTTCACTCATTCATTTCATTCACTCTCAACCGATCACTCAATCACTGTCATACTATTTGTCTCGAAGACATACTTGGTACATGAAATTAATATTTCAGGTCTTTGCTTTGAGGAGTAGTGATGAGGAGAGTGCCCAAGGAAGCACTGATCTGCCTTTCTGTGTATCGCAGCGCTACTGACTGAAGCTGGTTTTGTGACGGCGGTCATAGTAAATGAGATGAAAGGTCCATCTTATTTACTATAGACTTTATCAACTAGGTCTCAGCATCTAACCACTTTAAGGAATCCTCTAAGAGTGAGAAGGTTATTTATTATCCTTTGTGTCAGGGTCGGGGATGCACCACAGTAACAGCAACCAGAACATGTCAGTGGAGGAGGCTAATCGTGGTGTGGCTGTGGAGAAACTAGACAGCGTTAAGAAGTGGGGCATCAACACCTACAAGGTACAGAACGGAACCTTTCTCCTGGGGAAATGTGTTGAAGCCATCCTTCATTGAATCCTCACTGTGTTCTATGGGTGTGATTGCGACAGCACTGGTATGATCAGTTGTCTTCATACAAGACTGGGAATAATTTCCTCCTTGGAAAGCAAGTAACTCTTCTATTCAGTTCTATTCTGATCACATCTCTCCATGTCGTCTTTATCCCAGTGTGCCAAGCAGATGTTCTCATCTCCTGTTCTCTCCTTTATCCTAATCACATCTCTTCCTCTCCATCTTTACACCAGTGTACCAAGCAGATGTTCTCTGAGCGGTTCGGCCGTGGTTCTCGGACGGTGGACCTGGAGCTGGAGGCCCAGATAGACGTGCTCAGGGACACCAAGAGGAAGTACGAGTCTGTCCTGAGACTGACCAGCGCCCTGACCAGCCACTTCTACAACCTGGTCCAGACCCAGCAGGCCCTGGGAGACACCTTCGCGGACCTCAGCCAGAAATCACCTGAACTACGGGTAAGAAAGACCTCTAACTCCTGACCCCTGACCTTAACCCGTAGACCTCAGCCCAGCCAGAAATCAGCTGCAGATGGCACACTGTGTGAAATTGGCCTCCAGAAATGTAGCCTGAAAATCCAGCCTGTCAGTTTCACTTTGGAATCCACGCTACCTTACTGACTGTTCCTCTAAACGAGATATTTATTGAGGATGTAAACGCAAGTGTTTGTGTCCACAGGATGAGTTTGGCTACAACGCGGAGACCCAGAAGTTGTTGTGTAGGAATGGGGAGGCTCTTCTTGGAGCCATCAACTTTTTTGTGTCCAGCATCAATACACTGGTCAACAAGACAATGGAGGACACACTGATGACCATCAAACTGTACGAGGCTGCAAGGTAACAACGAAGATGGGGAAGGTTAAAAAGATGCAGGGCGGCCGCCCCACTGCATCGCAGTCCTAGCTGTGCCACAAGAGAATCTGAGTTCGAGTCCAGGCTCTGTCGCAACCGGCCGCGACCGGGAGACCCATAGGGCGGTGCACGATTGGCCCAGCGTCGCTCGGGTTAGGGGAGGGTTTGGCCGGCAGGGATATCATTGTCCCATCGCACGTTAGCGACTCCTGTGGCGGGCCGGGCGTAAGGCACGCTGACACAGTCGCCAGGTGTACGGTGTTTCCTCCGACACATTGGTGCGGCTGGCTTCCGGGTCAAGTGGGCATTGTGTCAAGAAGCAGTGCGGCTTGGTTGGGCTGTGTTTCGGAGGACGCACGGCTCTCGTCCTTCGCCTCTCCCGAGTCCGTACAGGAGTTGTAGCGATGAGACAAGACTGTCACTACCAATTGGATACTACGAAATTGGGGAGAAAAAAGGGTAAAACATAATACAAAAATAAAGGTGCAGGGCCTGGAGATTCTGTAGTAGTTTCCTCCTTATAACAGTTTCAAATGATCATACTGACAAATTATGAGGTTTACAGTCTTTTTTTACAGAGATCTGTGCTCCTTAACACCATGAAAATGTGGCCCTATATCTATGATTGCCAGAGACATTATATAGAGTGTGTTTGACATGACATCATAGTTCTGTGTGTCAGGCTGGAGTGTGATGTGTGCCATGCATACCTGGAGGAGTTGAACCTGGGTTTGAGGGTTATACGTTGTTACAGGGTGTTATGTGGGTGTTTTATAGGATTGGGTGGTATACCGTATACTCTGAGGTATTTTTTTCTAAAAGCCACAGGGTGTTTTTTTTAATAGTCAAAACTATTTATTTTAAGAAATTTGAATATTTCTAGCTACTTTTTAAGTTAATACCTGCAGTCAACTTGTGCAATATGTTAGGAGATAAAGCAGATTGTGTTCTTCATTTCACCTGTCAAATTATTTTACATTATGAAGCTGCAGTTACTTACTGCAGTTCCCCAGAACAGTTAAGCCAGTCACGTGTTGGTTTATAAATAGCACAACGGGAGACAGCAGAAGCTGGTGAGTTGATAGCGTTCTTTATCTATCGGAGAGTCTCTGCTGTGCGGTGCACATGAGGTGATGAAGTTACACTTGTATGCAATTCACTATTAAATGTTTGCCATCAGTCATCGTATAACGGCTTTCTGCCAAAGAGCTCTGGATGGGTTGTCTGTACAGCTGCCTTATGATCCCTGTGCTTCTTACTAGTGTTTTTCCCCTCCTTTCTTCTCCCCTCTGCTCCATTTACACATGCTGCTCTTCCTTCAGAAAAGCATGCATCACAACTTTCGTAATTTGCACAATTTCTCTCGTTCACCTTTACTTGTAAATGTCCACACTCACTGAAAATGACATTCGGTAGCAAGTAGCTATACTTGTATAACTTTATGCCTCTCTGCAATTAGTTTGTTTTTGCTCATTAGCATTTAGCTAACAGCATCTGTGTGATTTTTGTTTTTTTGTTTGTTTTGTTGTGTTTTTAGTTCCCCCCTGTGTACTATGCTGGTAATACCATAAACCCGGGATGGCAGAAGAACTAACGGTATGACTGGATACCGCCCAAGCCTATTTCTTTACGCTGCCTCTCTTCCCCTCTCTCTCCCAGGCTGGAGTTTGATGCGTACAGGGCCGACCTGGAGGAGTTGAGTCTGGGTCCTCGTGATGCTGCCACCATGGTGCGTATAGAGGTGTCCCAGCAGCAGTACCAGGTGCAGAGAGACAAGTACGAACGGCTGCGCTCAGACGTCACCATCAAACTCAAGTTCCTGGAAGAGAACAAGGTAGGTTAGTTAGTTAGTTAGTTATTAGTTAGTTAGTTAGTTATTTGGTTAGTTAGTTTACAATAATGCTACATCTCTCTCTTTTTCTGTGTGTGTAGGTGAAGGTGATGCACAAGCAGCTGCTGCTCTTCCATAATGCTATCTCAGCCTACTTCGCTGGGAACCAGCAGCAGTTGGAACAGACACTGAGACAGTTCAACGTCAAGTTAAAGCCCCCAGGGTCAGACAAGCCCTCCTGGCTGGAGGAGAGCTAGAGTGATCAGCTCCCAGTCTCCTGGGCTTGTATGTATCAAGCATCTCAGAGTACTAGTACTGATCTAGGATCAGTTTTGCCTTTTAGATAATTATGAATCAGATTATATGGATAGGCAGGACTTGATCCTAGATCAGCACTCCTACTCTGAGATGCTTGATACATTTGGCCCCAGGTCTCAGTCAGGTCTCTGGTATATTAGGGACACAGATGGAGAGACACACTGGGGTTGGAAGAAACAAGAGGAATGGATGGATGAGTAGACGGAAGAACAGATCTATGAAACCAACACAAAGTGTATATACAAACCAGAGCTGGGACAAGTAGAGACTAGTGATGATCATACTAAGGGGGAAAGAACACAGTTCTTACATTTAGTTTTGCCAATACATTGCTCATTCGTTTATAGAATGTCTATTTTATGTTGATTTGTTGTGTTAATAATTATTCTCAACAGAGCGTCATTATGTTGTTGCTATGTAGCGTAACTTTTAATTTATCATACTTTGAGAAGTTATTCTAAGATTATAGTTTACACATAAATGTTATCATTATTTTCAAATAGTTTTCACTCTTTTGTAAAGCGTAATGTAAAGCATTCCAGAGGTCATCATTTGAAAGGTCAGTAAACTAGAAGATATTAAGAATAGGCTATGTATCTGGACCAGTTACATTGTTTGTACCTGGTGACGATTAGAGGTATATTTATTAATGAGCAAAGGGAGAAAGAAGCCTACAGTCTGTGGTATACTATTGATGACAGAAGTTATGGGATAAAGGGGCAATCTTGGATTTGTAAAAACAAAAAGCAGTCAACAATCAATGGCTATATATCATGAATTTAAAAGTCAAAAAATGAATTTGTACCAATCCCAGATTGCCCCTTTGTCTACCAATAATTTTGAGGACAGGAAATACAACTTTTGCATTTACAATAATCTCCCTCTGATTAATCCTGCATATCATTTAATTACACATGTATTGTCTTTAACATATCCAATATCTCAATAATCAAATAGAGTTAACATTTGTTCAGAAAAATACCTAGACTTGGGCCTCCCGAGTGGCACTGCATCGCAGTGCTTGAGGTATCACTACAGACCCTGGTTCGTTCCCAGGCTGTGTCACAACCGGCCGTGACCAGGAGACCCATAGAGCGGCGCGCAATTGTCCTAACGTCGTCCGGGTTAGAGGAGGGTTTGGCCCAGCGTCGTCCGGGTAAGAGGAGGGTTTGGCCCAGCGTCGTCCGGGTTAGAGGAGGGTTTGGCCCAGCGTCGTCCGGGTTAGAGGAGGGTTTGGCCCAGCGTCGTCCGGGTTAGAGGAGGGTTTGGCCCAGCGTCGTCCGGGTTAGAGGAGGGTTTGGCCCAGCGTCGTCCGGGTTAGAGGAGGGTTTGGCCGGCACGAATGTCTGTCTCATCTCGCATTAGCGGCTCCTGTGGTGGACCGGGCGCAGTGCACGCTGACACGGTTGCCAGGTGCACAGTGTTTCCTCCGACACATTGGTGCGGCTGAGTTCCGGGTTAAGTGGGCATTGGGTCAAGAAGCAGTGCGGCTTGGTTGGGTTGTGTTTCGGCAGACGCACGGCTCTCGATCCTTCGCCTCTCCCGAGTCCGTTGGGGAGTTGCAGCGATGAGACAAGATCGCAATTGGATGTCACGAAACTGATTCCATTTAAATGTATATGTTCTTGTTAGGTTTTTATTTTGTTTTCTCTCACATTTCCACATCAATGTTGTCTTGTTTTAAAACAGATATGGACCTGGTGTACAGTATATTAAATGGAGGTTTACAGTATATGGTTTGATATTTCCAGAGACTTGATGTTTCCCCACAGAAGCTGTACAGTAATAACAATCCGTCCCCTGAATATGTTGTTGTAGTCATCATCTGTATAAGTACTGTACCATATTGTGTTCATACATTACATGGCAATACAATCCAAAACATGGCTGAAAAGTGATTGGTACTTCCATCTGTGATTGTCTTCTTTACTGTTAATCAGGCAACGGTCCAGGCGTGTGTCCCGAGTGGCACCTTATTGCCTAAGAAACACACTATGTTTAAGTAGTGCACTATATAGGGAATAGGCAAGTTCTGCCAACCCTGCTGTAAGGGTTAAGATCAAGCTGAGTTTTATCTGATTTGCATTTGGTGAAGTCAGAGTGAGAGCTGATAACTGTCTGGTCTATTAAACAGCTTGTGAAGTTATAGATCTTTCATCGGTCTGTGGACAAACCTACTGTAACTCTTCCACCAGGTAGATGAGGACAGTAGACAATATTTGACACACAGAAAAATGTAAATGACGTTTTAATTGGAAGAATCCCAATCCAACCGCTACAATGGTCAATTTCCCTATAAATACGTAGTTTTTCATTATATTCATGCTCACTGTGATTCAGGAATGTTTCCTTTAGAAAACAAAAGTTTGGAGTATGTGACGTTCTTTGTCTGAACCTTGCTGTGTCTTGTGATTCACCTCTATGACGTATTACTGTGTGACAGTGGCTAGAGTGGTCTGATTAGCAAACGGTATGAGGACTCAAATGTTTGTCCCAAATGGCGCCCTATTCCCTACATAGAGCACTACTTTTGACCAGAGCCCTATAGGCCCTGTTCAAAAGTAGTGCACTAATGGAATAGTGTGCAATTTGGGATGTGCGCCATGTTTAATCACACAATATTGCTATTTAATCATGTCATACATGTCAACACCATGATCAGTGATGTGATGAATTCCACTGTCTTTATGTTGACATGTTTCACCTAAAAGTCTAGGGTGCCTGAAATGTAATATCCCGAAAGGTGGTGGTCAGGCCCTGAACCCCTGAATGTGTTCAGTTAATGATACTGAAAATGTTGTATAAAAACTCTGTATTAACACAAACTAGAAAAGGACATTTGATATAAAAGAAAATGTGTGCTTGCTAGTCTTGAAGTATTATGGTTGGGAAATAGTAGCAGTAATGGTAGTGACTGCAGTAGTAATAGGGTTGTCATAATCTACGAGTTAGTTAGAGTGAGTTGTTTTGGGGTGGTTTGTACGTGTGGCGATATTATAGTGGCTTATAGTGGGCACTATAGAGCATAATGTCGCTGTCTGATGAAAGCCTCTCCAAAACAGAAACTTTTCAGGAAGTTGAAAAATAGCCATGTTTTCCCATTAACGAACATACAGTTATTACTTCAGAGGCTATTTGTAATACATTTTCTTAGTCCTAGAGGCATGAAATGTTCAGAGTACATTGAGGGGAGTTACAGCTTTCAAAAAAATTGGCAAAAATGGAGATGAGGTTTTCATCAGACAGCGACGATAGAGTAATATGGCACCATAATCTATCAAATGTGTTTGTTTGAACATTCTGAAAGTTCTGTGGCGGTTGTTCTGCCATTGAAATGAATGAGGATACAACAAGCTTTATAGTTTATACAATAGCCTATGAATGGTATCAAAAAGATGTGTTGAAGCAATCTAAGTTGAGTCTGACTGCACATGTCAATGTTGGCTTGGTGTTTGTAGCATAAACGGTTCAAGAGCAGCGCGGATCCAACATCGAAGGTTGAATGGCTGTATGAGCATTTGTGGTGGTGGTTATGGGTCTGTTAGCGGAAATACAAAGCTTTGTTAGTGTGTTTGAAGCTTTTGGAGGTAGAAAGAAACGCTATGCTATTATGCTAGGTGGATACAGTGAAGCAGCTCAGGTGGAATGTATGGACAAAACAAATGTTTCTATTTGCATTACCAGTTTCACAGCTCCTGGCAAGAACACACTCTAGGCCAGGTATGGAGATCGCTTTAGTCAGGTTTCTCCACTCCACAATGTACAAATACAATGGAGTTAAGTGGTGATGAGTGTGGGAGGACTGCACTTCCGACTCATCGAGTTGCCTTCCTTGTACGTATGTTTGTCCTGTGTAAATGCAAGCTTTTATTTGGTTGCTGAAATCTGTCGTTTTTGATAAATGTAGCATTTTACGTGACCTCTACCAAGGGAACCATTATTTGTTAAAGGAGAAGGAGCAGCCTGTCATTGCACACCATCTTTTTTTGTTTTTGGCAGGGGACGCATAAAATGCCAAAACGATGGATTCCAAATATAACAATCAGGACAAGCACAGGTACACAGTAAGCCTTAAAGAATGGATATTTATAAAATGATGAAGTGGTAGTGCATGCTTAAAGTTGAAACTCTCACCTGGACTAGAGGGGAAATAACTATGTGAGAATGCTGTTCATAGACTACAGCTCAGCGTTCAACACCGTAGTCCCCTCCAAACGTATCACCAAGCTTGGGACCCTGTGACTGAACACCTCCCTCTGCAACTGGATCCTGGATTTCCTGACGGGTTGTCGCCAGGTGGTGAGGGAAGGCAACAACACCTCTGCCACGCTGACCCTCAACACGGGGGCCCCTCATAGATCTGTGCTTAGTCCACTTCTGTACTCCCTGTTCACCTACGACTGCGTGGACACGCACGACTCCTACACCAACGTCAAGTTTGCTGACCAACAGCGATGACACAACCTACAGGGAGGTCAGAGACTTAGAAGTGTGTTTCCAGGATAAGAACCTCTCCCTCAACGTCAGTAAGACCAAGGAGCTGATCGTAGACTATAGGAGAAAGAGAGGAGAGCAAGCCCCCATACACATTGTATGGGGCTGTAGTGGAGCGGTTTGAGTGCTTTAGTTCCTTGGCGTCCACATCACTAAGGACTTAACATGGTCCACACACACTCGTTCAGCCCCTGTTCCCCCCTCAGGAGGCTTAAAAGTTTTGGCATGGGCCCTTGGATACTCCGAAAGTTCTACAGCTGCACCATTAAGAGCATCTTGACTGGCTGCATCACCCTCGGAATGGCGCACATACACAATCCATGTCTCAATTGTCTCAAGAAATATTGAGACAAAAATATTCTTTAACCTGTCTCCTCCCCTTCATCTAAACTGAATGAAGTGCATTTAACATAGCTTTCACCTGGATTCAACTCGTCAGTTTATGTCATGGAAAGAGCAGGTGTTCCTAATGTTTTGTACACTCAGTAGCTTAATTATTGTGTATTTTATTCCTGTTGTGTTACTATTTGTATTATATATATGTGTGTATATATATATATATATATATATTTAACTGCATTATTGGGAAGGGCTCTTAAGCAAGCATTTCAAAGTCTACAGCTTTGCATTTAGCACATTTGATTTGAACTTCCTACTCCATTGGAAAACAGTGGATTACGTGGCACAGTACTAGTCTGACAGACATCACATAAATTCCTACTTTTATCAAAAACTACCGATTTCAGAACCCAAAGAAAAAATTGCATTTACACAGGACAAACGTAGGTACAAGGAAAGTATTAACAAATTACATTTTTACATGTATCAGCTGACAGTGACAAGATGAAGTCGGAGGTGCACTCCGCCCACACTGGTTTCCACTCAACTCCATTGCAGCCTACTTGTACATCGCATATGACCAGTTTTACACTGTTTACATCTCACTGGATTATATCAAGTAAAACTTTGGTATAATTCAGTAAGAACACTAGGCCTACTGTAAACTGACACATTTGGGTGGCCAGACACAGTGCAGATTTTACAGTACTGCTGTCAAAATGGAACATGGCACTGGCAGTTAGGGGATTAACAGGGCATCTGGCTCAGTCATTAATGTATATATACACTAGATGACTAAGAGTGGGCACTGTGTTGAAGCCACCGTACCTCGATGGCTTCTGGAACTCCAATATTTTCGAAGGTATAGAAATGCATTTATTAATGTTTACATTCGTTTTTGCCACACACACAGACACCTTAATGCATGCTTTTAATTTATATTATATTAGCTAAACATATATATATATATATTTTAAGGAAATGTGAAATTAATGTAGGAGAATATAACACATTTCATCTGGTAAAAGATAAAACAAATAACACCCCCCCCCCCCCCCCCCCCCACTCCCATCTTCTTTCAAATGCAAGAGAAGTGCCACAATTTAGATTCTGGCCACTAGATGGCAGCAGTGTATGTGCAACGTTTTAGACTGATCCAAATGTGCCTAATTGATTTAAGTACATAACTGTGCACTCTCCTCAAACAATAGCATGGTATTCTTTAACTGTCATAGCTACTGTAAATTGGAGTTAGATTAACAATAATTTAAGCTTTCTGCCCATATGTCTATGTCCTGGGAAATGTTCTTGTTGCTTACACGTTAGCTCAACCGTCCTGTGTGTGTTTTTTTTTTTTTTTTTTACCTTTATTTAACTAGGCAAGTCAGTTAAGAACACAGAGAACAGATTTACCGCTTCTTAGACAATGAGAATGACAGACCTATAACACACATTTCTACCTGAATTTGGTGGGGTCGCCCAAAAAGTGACATAGTGCAGCTTTTATTGAAAAACTGTATAATTTCGATCATTCCTATGGAGGACTGCTCCTACTTGGGAGTGCCAATATGGCCGACCGGTCTCTCAATGGCCAAAATGTTGTACCAGCAATTCAGGGTTTATATACATATTTAGGCACGTAAAGTTGCGACATACTTTTACGTCTCCTCTAACACCTCGGTCGTCACTAGTTAACACAGCCACAAAGTCACAATTATCGCTAAACCCCGCCCATTTCTACAATTGATCTTCTTCAAATCTGATTTTAAACCTTAATCCTAACCTGAACTACACTGCTAAATTTATTCCTAACCCTAACCTTAAATGAAGACCAAAAAGCATATTATATATGTTTTGGAAATATGCGATGTAAATGTGGCTGTGAAACCTGACTTTGTGGCTGAGTTATCTAGTGGAAACCTGACAGCACTGGTAGCAGACCAACTCAATTCACACGTCCGATGTTGAAGTTTGAAGAGGAAGGCGGCGGACTAATAACTCATGGATTCAATTGAATTGTAGTTTTTGGTGTTTCAAAATTGTTTTCACTCTTGGTGGAACGTTGCATATCGAGCAGGTAAGGTAGGCTACAGAATCCTATTCCCTTACTTTGAATGTTATAACACATTAGTAGCTTAAAGAGAAAACCTGATCAAAATAGGTAGCTTACTGTATTCAGTTTTTCTGGTGGATGTATTGTTTTGATTTGTAAATTCATACACGTATTTTATCATTAGGCTGCTTTCAATGTCTTTCGAATTAAGCATTTGTTGATACGTTGTCTCATTTGAGCACTTCAGCAACAATTGTCATGAGGCTTGTTCGGTGCTGGGCAATACAGTAAGTTCTGCTGCATGCCTACCATTCTCTGTTAAAAGTTCACCAGTACCATTATTTCTTATTTTCTTCTCCTCTTCTCTTGATCCCTCTTTACAGGAGGGATCAATCAAGGAAAAGGATTATATCACCATCTTCAATAACTGATTTTCAACACTAATCAAAGAACATTTCCGTGACACCTTGCAGGTACAAAATGGAGGTAATGATGAAGCAATAATGATGAGACCATGATCAGTTCCTGATCCTTGGTCCATCTAATTCTTTTCCACTAAAGATGGAATCAGCAGTCACTCCACCACCTCCTCCTCCACCACCACCACCTTCCCTCGCCCCCCCACCTCCTCCTCCTCCACCACCTCCTCCTCCTCCACCACCACCTCCCCTTGCCCCCCCACCTCCTCCCCCTGGTCCCCCACCTCCCCCTGGCCCCCCTCCCCCTGACCTGGACTTTGGGCTATCTAGAGGCCTCCAGCGCAGCGGCTCCAAGATGCGTAACTTCAACTGGGATGCGATCCCCAAACACGTGGTGGTGGGCAAACACAACATCTGGACTGAAGAGAAGACCCTGGGAGAGTATGAGCTGGACACTCAGAGGATTGAGGAGCTGTTCAGTCACAGCCGACATCAGGGACAGGGACAGGTGCAGAAGGCTCTGAACAGACAGAGTCTCAGAGGCAAGCCAACCAACGGTCAGGGAACAGAAGTGGTGAGTTGACCTAACCTACTGTACCAGGAAGCACTTCTCTAGTTTTATACTGGCAGCTGGAGTTGAATAGGATAAGTCAAGAGGTACCACCACATCAGCTATTTTGCTCCTCGATCAGATACAGTATAGAAGTCTGCAAGGCATACATATCCTATCTGGTCCCAGCCAAGGCCTCTCCAATGTCATGCAAAATTCTGTCATTATTTTCTTGCTCATGATTTCTCACCTGAGAGTTTGTTTTGAGCAGCTATACTTTCTGGTGGTAGACAAGAGACCGAAACAGTGTATTGAATATGAATATTTGTTCTGTTTATGACCAGAGATATTGGATATGTTGACATGTGTTCTTTAGACCCTAATTGATTTTCTTAGGGAGTGTGTGTAGTGTAGTTGTGGTGTACATCATATCATCACAGGGTGATGTGTTGTTTTCCTACAGCCTTTCTGTTGTAACAGGCTCGGTCATGTAGTCATAGTGGCCAGGGTTAGGGTTACGGTTAAGGTGGCTCGGTGGAGGTTGGGAAATACATCAATTCCAGAAGCCCATGACTCTTGTTTATCTCCATGATGATACTGTTTTTTGGTCTGGGCCCTGGTCAAAAGTAGTGCACTCTTAAGGGAATAGGGTGCCATTTGGGAAGCTGTCTCTCTATTGGTGTGGCTCCATCATGATTCTATGTGTGCCTCACTGGGATCAAACTCAAGTACATCAGGAAGCAACGATGTATTAGTGAAAATGTTGAGTTCAAAACAAACCAATCAGTATGAGCAAAAGTTGGAGACGATTCTACCCTAATATTTTTTTATATGATTCATTATCAATCTGTGATTGGAAGGCTGTGTTTCCTTTCTGTCCACATACCTATGAAGTCTATAACATCATCTGAATGCCAACTGCCAGAGTGCTTGATTTAACTATACTCTCAGAGAATAGATTGATAATAAATATTTGCCCTCTACAAGTAGCATTAGTTCACCAGCAGAGGCTATCTAATCGGATTTATAGATAAGCACTAGTTCCCCATGCAAAACTACTGTGAATAAGCAACACAATTGGACTAAATGAATGACCATCATTTTGCTATGTATCCATTTCCCTTTTTCATGTGTGATATTGTGTGACTTATTGGAACTATGACATGTTCCTCTTAATGCTCCTCTGCTTAACAAACATAGGATGTTTATGGAGTGGGGTTTCATTTAGGAATGCTTTGATGTATAAGCTGAAGGGTGGAGTCAATATAGCCTAACTATTCTTCATCAGTTTACCCAGGGAGAGTCAATTAAGCACTAATATTTGCTAATTGTTTCCATACAGTTGATACTTTTATGTATTGGTTAATGCTACCTCTATAACAAAGAACTGGGCTGTGGGTTCAGTTAAGATACAGTACTTCCCTTTCTGTAGGTGTCGGTTGGGATTTTACAGAACTGTTGTGAATCATTGTCCTGGTTTACAATGCTATTGTCATATTGACAAAGCTATTTCTGATCCTCTACTTGTTGTTTGCTAGTGAAACCACCCTGCTATCACATTTAGGCTACCTTGGCAGTACAATAAAGGTCAAATGTGGAGCTATTGAAACTGACCTTTAGTCTCTTACCTGTCCTTGTTCCTAACTCAGTATAGAGGAGCAACTCTTAGGAATGTCAGTATGTTGACAGCTGTTGCAATGGCTTATCATGGGCTCTCAAAAACAAGTCAATCAAACCAGTAAAACCTTAACCGTCAGAATCAGTTGTTTTTGGGGGAACGAGGATGTATTTGTGATAAAGAAGAAGACTGTGTTTAAGGAAAACGCTAAGCACCTGATAAACTCAACGCTTGTTATTGACCTACTGATATCTTCACGTGTGTGTCTGTGTGAATCTGTGTGTTCTGGAATGACCGACTGATGTTGGTGCGTTTGTGTGTTCTATTTTTACTGACTAACTCATGTCTTCATGGCTATGTGTCCCACCACCACCAGGTCTCCATTCTGAACTCCAAGAGGAGCATGAACGTTGGGATCTTCCTGAAACAGTTCAAGAGGTGTGTCAGAGAGAGGCAAAGATATCCTGAATTCCAAATGGCACCCAATTCTCTAATTGTGCACTACTTTTGACCAGAGTCTGATCTAAAGTAGGGCACTAAATAGGGAATAGGGTGCCATTTGGGACGTAATATAAACTGGAAGTGTGCTAAAGGTGTGGAGCTGTGGGTTTGTCAGAGCCACGTGTTTCAGGATAAAGATCACACAGTGGTTGAGTCTCAAATTGCACTGTCTTGCTATAGTGCACTCCTTTTGACCACATCGGGCTCTGGTCAAAGGTAGTCCATTAAATAGGAAATAGGGTGTAATTTGGGACAGCAAGGCTTGGTAGTCCTGAGGCTAGGCTGCTTGACATTCCCAGCTCTGTGTACAGCAGCCTGTCCCAACAGGTCGACTCGACATGATAACTACTGCAGGAACAGTGCAAACAGGTCATTCCACAGATTAACTCTTGAAACATGGCATTAATGTGTTTCTAAATGGTTTTCTCTGTAGGCCCACAGTATTACTGTGTTATATATTACAAAATTACTACATGCCATGGGCTACAGTGTCTAATTTTCTGAAGATTCTCGCAGTACAGAAAACTCAAAAAGAAATAAGTATAAAGCAATAAGACATAGAAGTATTATTATCCAAATGTTTTGTCATTACATTTATTTTTCATGTCCATGTATGGATGCACTTTTCTATTTTCTGTTAAATGTATTTTTGTGTCAGGGTTTTTGTCCTTGTGCTTCTGAGGAAAGAAAACATTGTTCCAGTTCAGCTGTAGTAGGTGTATACACTATGTGTAGCAGGTAAGGGCTTGTCTATGGTTGGTTAGGTGGAAAAATGCCGTAAGAGGGTGTTCAACCAATGAGGTAAGAAGGAGCCTTGCTTACCAGGCTTAAAGAAACATGGCAACGAGGAAATGAGCAACACCTTTAGAGACCCAACCCTAGAACATGAGTAATTCAGGAAAATAACCACATTGTGTAGTTGGAGATGAATGAATCACAGCTATTCTCCTTGACTAGTCCCCTAGGAGATTGAATGAATATTGAATGAATCAGTCGATGAAGTTTCCAAAGTCACGTTGGTTTTAATACAGTAACTGATCAGTGTCTGTGTCTCTCCCCAGGCCAGTGGGAGACATGATCAACGACATCAGTTCAGGAAACGGCCTGAAATTTGGGACAGGTAAACTGAAGGAGCTGTGTAAGCTTCTGCCAGAGAAAGAAGAGGTACAGTACTTCACACAGTCTTTCCCAGTAGACAAGCATAGATCAGGCCGCTGTCGCTTTGGCACCTGTGTTCTGCATAGGGCAAACTCCAGTTCGACCACCATTGTGGGAGCTGAGGCTTGCCGCCAGCTTGCCGCCATTGTTGATGCTAACTACCACAGTGAACTGATCATATTTAGCTTGAGAGACGGTTATAACAGTGTTCTCCCAAGTTACAACCCTTACCGTAATGCTGTGTCTTCCTAAGATTGTTCCCTGTTGCGTGTGTGCAGGTGAAGCAGCTAGTTGGGTTCAAAGGGGACCAGTCAGCTCTTCCTGAAGCAGACCTGTTTATGATGCTACTTATCAAGGTTCCCAGGTGAGTGAGTGTGTGTGTGTTGACCATCTACAAATGTCTAATTCACAGTTTTGTACAATTTTGTGTTTTCTGTGTCTTGAATGCCAGTTGTGTTCCAGAATGTGAATCATTATTCGTGCCCTTTCTTTTAGTTATGAGGAGCGCCTCAACAGTTTGGTTCTCAAAGAAGAGTTTTTCCCATTCATGGATGAAATGAAACGATCCATCGCCACCATGATCACAGCTGGAAAAGGTGACCTGCATGTGATCGGGATCGTAATAAGGTAAATATGTATCTGTACTAAGCTCAACTGTCTCATTTGTCTGTCTGTCTGTCTCTCCAGAGCTGTTAGAGTGTGACGACCTACACTCTGTGATCCGCCTGGTGCTGAAGACTGGAAACTACATGAACGCTGTGAGTGGGGGGAAAAATGATATCATAGATGATATTATATACTGTATACCTTTATCTATGGTGTAAACTAAGTTGTTGGCATCCGACGCTTTGAGTAAGCCCAAGAAAAATAAGAACTCATTCTACAAGTTTTGATTAATCCTCAGGTTAATTTGTCAGCCTGTCTGACTGTCTCTCACTTGTCCTCTGTGTGTCCTTAGGGTGGCTATGCTGGCAGTGCCATTGGCTTCAGAATGGCATCGCTACTGAAACTAGTGGACACAAGGGCCAACAAACCAGGCATGAACCTCATGCACTATGTAGTCATGGTAATTATAACCCTTATTTAAAGCTCATCCTTCATCTAGAATCTTGTTTGTCTCCGATGCAGTAGTTGTTCATGTGTATGTCGATTGTAGCAAGCTCAGAAGGTTGATGTGGCCATGCTGAAATTCCCAGACAAACTCACACACATCGCCGATGCTGCAAGGTACAGATACACAATGTCTTACGCACTTCAACAAAATGTGTAATATTGCTGTTTGCCCCACAATAAGGCATTCTATTGTAGTGATTGTGCTTTTCTGTATTGAGTGATTGATATTGGTGTTCTGCCCCCCTGTAGGATCCATAAGGAGGACATAGAGAGTGAGTTTCAGAGAGAGGTGAAGAAAGTAAAGGAGGCGAAGGAGGAGGTGCAGAAACAGGAGGAGCTACGGGCTCAGATGGAGAACTTTCTCAAGGTGAGGTAGCCTGCCTGTGTATTCTCTATGCCTTTCAGATCTTGTATCGCTACCTTCCCCTATACTGTATACCTATGTCATGTTTCCAGGGCCACAGGTTTTGCCTGACCACTTAACCTGAACAGGAAAAACTCTGGGCCCTTTTTATAGCCTTAATAATCTTTGGTGGTGAATCTACATCTCTAGGGCCAGTGATGAGGTTGTTGATGTTTGTGGTCCCCTGTAGTTTCAGAAATGTAGTCCGAGACCCTAATGGCACCCTTTACCTTTTTACGTATAGTGCACTACTTTTGACAAGGGCCCATAGGGGTTTATTCAAAAGTACTGCACTATATGGGGAATAGGGTGCCATTTGGGAGACAGCCTTAGTTATTTCTGTTCTGTGTGTGGTCCCCTGTAGGAAGCAGAGTGTCGTCTGGCTGAGACTGAGCTCTCTCTGCAGTCGCTGGGCTCAGTCAGTGACTCAGTGGCTGAGTACTTCTGTGAAGACCCCAGCAAGTTCAGACTGGAGGAATGCTGTTCCATCTTCAGCTCTTTCTGTGCAAAGTTCCTGAGGGCCATCCAGGTAAAAAACGGTTTAGAAAGTAGTCTACATGCTCCTTTTACATACTATTATTTATTCTCTCTGTATTACGGACTTTCATCTTGGCCCCCTTGGGAGCATAGCTTTCCATGTCACTCTTTTCTGTGTGAGGACTTTTGGCTGGCTTTTGTCTTCATTGAGTTACTCTTTTCTCTTTAGCCTTCCCTGCTTTTTTGTTAGACTGTTGCACACTGTCTCTGGCGTGTGTTATTGTGTTATTGTATCTGTTTGTAGGAGAACCGCGATCGTGAGGTGGCGGAGGTGAAGAGGAGAACCAGAGACAGACTGCTGAGTGATGCTGCTAAACGCCGTTCCACCGCCACCTGCTCCATACAGGACAAGGATCTGGAGGGTGTGGCCCTGGAGTCCGTACTACAGAAGTTTGACATACTTTAATGAACATCACTCTTTTGAACCTGTCTTTTGGAAATATAATCTGTTATCTAGCAATTTTCCTTTTGTATTGTATTTTTGTGTTTTTCATTTTTTCTGTAAAAGTGTTGTGACATTCATGTTTACTTTGAATGTTTACTTTGAATAAAGTTTGATTTGATTTGATTTAGGTTCCTGACCAGTCATGGGTCCCAAAGGAGAAAAGGCAAGGGCACACCTTCCTGCACCAGTAGCAGCCTATCGAAGGCCCCCATTCAAGTAAACCTCCCCTCGGCAGAACAGGGAAACCAAGGTTCTGTTAAGGCCACAGAGGTGTGTAAGGAGAATGAGTGGAACTCTGCCAGAGACCTGACTGGGACCTCTCAGAGCAACCAGAAGGACCAGTCCCACAGCAAAAATAACTGGAAAGAGAACATGGTTCCAAATCCAGAGGAGACACAGCAAAACCCTAAGAAACCAGAGCAGAACCACAGAGGTTCTAGTTCTGGTTCTACACAGCCAACCAGGAGAACCGGTAGCAGCAGCTCCTCCTCTTGCTCCTCCACAGGTAGACCCATCTCAGTGATGAAGGACAAGGAGGAAGAGGAGGAGGAGGGAAATGAGGAAGAAGCCCAGACGTTGCGTGAAGTGTCCAGGAAGGTTCTGAGGTATCAGAGCAGCCGTGGTAGTCTTTCGTCTGGAGAGTACGGCCTGGAGCAGCAGAAGGCTCCTAATGCCACCGATAATACTAACACCTCCACAAGATCACCCAACGCTACGACCACTAATGCTACATCCTCCACCATCTCCACCATCACCTCCACCTCCCCTCACCAGAAGACCTTCCAAGAGGACAGACAGCGGCTGCTGGGAGATGCATGTAGAGGCAGCGAGAGTCTGGCTAGATACCTCCTCAACCCTCACCTCTCCCCCAAGGGAATACTCACCCGCAGACACACCTTCACCCTCCTCCCTAAAGCCCCTCCTACTGAGGAAGAGGAGGAGGATGATCTGTTCATTTTTCCTACTACTCCTACTCTGGGGGTCATAGGGAGGATGAAGTCAGTAGACACTGGTCTGATGTCCCCAAAACACAAAGCCTCTGGAGGACCTAACCTCACCAAACTCCCTGGCCACTCTGAGAAGTCTTGTGTCCGAGACCTGGTGTCTAAGAGTCCCTTGTCAAAACACAACGTCTTGACAACAAGTCTCAACATCCCCAGGGACTCTGAAAACAGAGGCTTGGTGGTACCCACCACCCCTCGCCACTGTGAGACATCTGGTGTCCAGCAGGACACGGTGTCCAACAGCTTGTCAGCAGCAGAGAGACCTACACATGTAGAGCTAAGAGAGCTGAATCAAGACAAGAGCTCCTCTATAGTCAAGACAAAACCTCCCCCCTTACACCTAGAGCTCAACCACAACCAGGATGAGGAGATAAAGGAGTTTTCTCCCACCCCTCTCCAGACACTCGTCTCCCAGAAACCCAAGCAGGCTGACCCTCCTCAGAGCCCCAAACACAATATGGATAACCCTTCTAAGAGCCCGAAGCCCAAACCTTCAGAGACCAATGGATTCATGTCTTTCTTTAAACGCCTGAGAGAGAAGAGCAGGCCAATGTGAGGAATCTGGTGTCCAAGACCAGGTGTCCAAGAGTGTTAGCAGAGAGACCTACACACATAGAGCTGAACCAGGAGAAATGGACAAAGGAGTCTGTCCTGGACAAGCCCTGAGCCCAAACCAGATGGCTATGGATTCATGTCTTTCTTTGAACAACTGGGAAAGAAGAGCAAGCTTTGCTAACAACAAGGATATAGACTCTTGAGGTGCCCTAGACTCGTGATTCATCTATTTATTCAGATTCAGACTACTCAGACAGATGTTACATTGCCCTATGGACTATTGAATATATTTATATCCATCCATTGATTTTATAAAGGCTTAATTCAAGGGAACTGTTGAAGTGGATTTTTAGTGGTAAATAATGATCTGTTGAGACTTGGAGAATGTGTCCAAAAGACAAATGTAACTTTATTCCACTAGGTGGCAGAGTGAGACAACAATTTTTTTTTTATTTTTTATTTTACCTTTATTTATTTACTTTACCTTTTTTTATTTTACCTTTATTTAACCAGGCAAGTCAGTTAAGAACAAATTCTTATTTTCAATGACGGCCTGGGAACAGTGGGTTAACTGCCTGTTCAGGGGCAGAACGACAGATTTGTACCTTGTCAGCTCGGGGGTTTGAACTCGCAACCTTCCGGTTACTAGTCCAACGCTCTAACCACTAGGCTACCCTGACGCCACATGTAGTGTGCTGTAGGCCACCAACAAATCACTGTTTATTCATTCTTCCACCTCATTCCCCCACAGAAGAGCATGACACTTACTGTAATATGTTTACCAATGTCTTTAATAATAGTGATATATTTACATCAGTATTCTTCTGACTAAATAAAACCACTGTTGATCTTTACCTTGGAAAATACTGGAACTATCTTTGCCATATCCAGTGCTATTAAATGATATTTGCCGGAAGATATACTTACAGAGCTGTAGAAATGACATTAAATGACAGGCGAGGGCCTGTAAAGAGAAATACACAGTATTAAGATCAAATCATTTCATAGACAAACCTGTTAAATAATAAAAGTGTTTTGCATTACATTTATCACGTCATTTCAAATTTGTATTAAAGTGCTCCTCTTCTTAAAGTGCTCCTCTTCTTTTACTCATTTCATATGTATACAGTGTATTCTATTCTACTGTATTTTGCCAATGCCACTCCGACATTGCTCGTCCTAATATTTATATATTTCTTAATTCCATTATTTTACTTTTAGATGTGTGTGTGTTGTTGTGAATTGTTAGATACTACCACACTGTTGGAGCTAGGAACACAGGCATTTTGCTACACCCGCAATAACTGCTAAATATGTGTATGGGACCAATAACATTTGATTTGATTTGACAAACAACCAAACACTATTGTATTGCTCTTATTGGGGTCAGTGTTACAAAGACAGCCAGTCTCTTAGCCAGGCTGAATGGCAGGCAGCTCCATGGTGGGGAGGACGTCACTAATCCCAAACCAAGTGGTTGAGGTCTCAGTCTCAGAAATGAAGAGAGCCAGGCCATGAGCCCTTGTCAAAAGTACTATATAGGGAATAGGGTGCCATTTGGGATGCAAGCCCAAGATACCAGCACCTGGTGGCATAGCACAATGGAGGGAGAGAGCAATGGACCCAGCAAGTACTCCCCAAACTGCTTCAGTGTGTGGCCCCCAGCATCCCAGCCTCCACCTGCCTCCCCAAGGATGTACCCCCTGCACTCCAGCCAGCCTGCCGCTCTGCCAGTCCCAGGGACCACCCTGCCTCTCCTGGCAGCCAGGGCCTCAGCATGAAGCCCCAGAATGTACACCATGCATCCCCCTCTGCACCATGTGCCCCCCTGCCCACTCATGCACCCCAGTCTGCCATTCTACCAGGCATAGGGGCCCCCTGCCTACCCCCAGCCTACCCCCAGCTAGGTCAGGCAGGCCTGATCCCAGGGGGTGGGTGAGGGATTAACTTGTTGTGTTGCAGAGATCTCTGGGAGAGAGGAGTGAACGTGGCACTGTTTGTGACTTGAGTCGTGATGTATTATTTTGATAAACCTTTGTGATGGTCCTCATGAAAAAACACCAAACGATACCAAAAACCACTATATTAAATCTTTAGCTTTCCAGAAAGACATTATATATTGAAAGCTGTCCTCCTGCTCTAAATCCTGTGCTTGATAAGCATACAAATAGACAGACAGATGCGTGGATAAGAGCTTCCATTATGTAAAATTATCAGAGACAGTTATTGCTTGAACATTATATGCTTGCATTCTAAATGGGATCCTATTTCCTATATAGTGTACTACTTTTGACCAGAGGTAGTACACTATATAGGAAATAGGGTGCCATTTGGGACACAGATGTTATGTATGTGTAGCGGTAGTCTGTCTCTGTTATCTACTGTACAGTCTGGTTTCTGCTATCTGCGGCTGCTGTTGAGTCTGCCTGTCTGTCTGGCTGCCATCTGGGCTGGATGCAGTCTCCATAGCAACCCCATCTCTTACAATGCAACCCTGACAGGGCCGTCTATGCCCACCCCCACCCCTCCTCCACCCCCTCCAAACCTGTGTCAGCATAAACACAACACCTCCTATTACCACCATGTACATTATCTCCCTCCTCTCTCTCTTTCTATCTCCTCCACCTAGATGCACCAGTTTTCTAAACCCATTAATGAAGAACTTTATGGCTGTGGAGGAGAACAAAAGAATCGTGAGGATCACAAAGCCTTTGTTGTTGAAACACTAGAGACGATCCTGGTCTGAGTCCCAAATGGCACTCTTTCCCTTAATAGGGCATCACTGTATAGTGAGTTACAGTACTTACCCTATGGGCCCTGGTCAGAAGTAGTGCACCATATAGGGAACAGGATGCCATTTGGGATGCCACCTCTGGTCTTATTGGGTGTGTATATTACAGTGTGTGGATCGAGGTATTTTTAAACACCTCTTCTGAAAGCATCGCCTTGCATGTTCCACTGCACCCCACAAGTACCCCCATCCCTACCCCCAAACCCTAGCACCACCCTGTCCTCTTGCCTTTCACCCTTCAGGATACAGAAGTCCCAGCTGGTCTGCTCTACTGTTTTCACATCCCTCCATCACTCCCTCCACGTCTCTTCTCATCCTGTACTAACTTTGCATAAAGATAAGCCATTTCTACTGTGGGTTTATCCAACCCTAGATCTATTATTTGGAATCTTGTTTGGAATCCTAGTCCGAGTTCTTTTCTATAAAGATCACCCCTCATCAGTTGCTCAATGGGTAGGCTACATTTATTCATGGTAAATACAGTTATTAGGGCTTGGCCATTGTCTTCTCTACAGCTTCTCTATGTGTTCCTTATGTCTTAAATAGCATCCTGATTCAGACCAGAGGAAGCAGTGAAAAGCGACCCTTGTCCTTTTATGGGCAGGGGGCGTGGTTAAAAAAGGTCACACCCTATTGCAGTAGACAGTCTGTATCCCTCCATCACATTCTGAGGATGCTCTACATCATTTATATCTCATTTACATACGATATATATCATTGGACAACTAAACTCCTCCCACTGCTCTCTAGCCAATCCTCAAACAGTCTTTGTATGGGTCCCGCCTCTCCCCCCTTCCTTTCTCTTCTCCTTCGTCTCCGGTCTCTCTCTCCTTCTCTTCCCAAACACAGCAGACCCTGCCCTTTTATTCCTTTCTCACCGTTCTCTCTGTGGAGTCTGTTTTAACAAAGTAGGACTTAGACAATGGACAGCTCTCTGTGTGGACTTGGATGCTGACACTTCTCTCTAAGACTGCCTGGAAATTCATGTGAGTACAATCCTCCCATTCAGCCTCTCTCTCTCGCTGTCTGTCTTTCTTGGCTTTCTCCCCAGCCAACCGTAGTGCAGTGCAGTGCCATGTCCAGGATTTTTCGCTACATATGGATGCAAGGAAGCGTTTGAATAATTGATTACAGTATCTCGTCTGGCATCTGCCTCAGTTCAATGAATCTCAGAACAGGAACAGCAGTGGTTACTGACCACTAGGCTTCTCCGGCCCTTCTATTCATAACAGGGGGGGTGGCACACACACACACACACACACACACTTCTCCATTTTGGGTCCTGGCTGCTTGCTCTTCTCGGTGGCAGGTGGGCATCAATACTGCAGTCTATGGGCAGGGCTTGTGGCTGGAAGAGGTTACAGTATTTTGGAGAATTGATCATATATGTCTATATATGTTTGTTATGTTGAAATGTTAAGCTCTTAGGGAAAAAAAGTACTAAAATGGTTATTCAGCTGTCCCCATAGTAGAACACTTTGAAGAACCCTTTTTGGTTCTAGGTAGAACTCCTTTTGGTTCCAGGTAGAACCCCCTTACACAGAGGGTTCTACATGGAACCCTAAAGGGTTCTTCTATGGGGACAGCCCAATACCCCTTTTTTCTAAGAGTGTATGTTAGGTAATGTTATGTTTCAGTGTTATGTAATATAATAATGTTATGTTTCAGTGTTAGGTAATAATGTTATGTTGTGTTTTGGTGTTATGTAACCTAATGAATGATGTTTTGTTGTTTCAGTGTTAGGTAATGTTAGGTAATGGTACTGTAAGCTCATACTGTCAGACAGGAACATGCGAATCAGCAGGTTAGATCTATGTTCAAGTCATTCTATGGCTCATCATTTGGCATTGTATTGTCACAGGGTTGGATGTCTAGGTACCTCCCCTATTCTGCATCCAACATTATAGATGTCCAGTAGTGTTCCACAATGTTGATTGCCTTTCTTAGTGAGATGTGTTTAAGTTTGTTGCAGTGCTAGGTTATGTTGGGTTGTAGAAGACTACTTTGGATGCCGTGCATGTTTGACTACTGGGTAGACTGTGTTTGATGCTGTTCCTACTGCCTAAGGGTTGCATGTCTGACTGAGGGTTGCAGTCAGGTCTTATTAACGGTGGGAGCTGACTACAGCGAACAGCGGTTCCCAGATCTGTTAATATATTACAGTGTGCACTATTAGGGCACTGAACACAGCTAACAACTGATCTCAGGTATGTGTGTAGGGGAGCTGCCCACAGCCCTGGTCTTGCTCAGAGTAAGCAGCCCTGCATGCGTAAGATCAGACAGACATCAGCAGCCATGACACAGGCTGTTCGCTGTAGTCAGCGCCCACCGTTAATAAGACCTGACTGCAACCCTCAGTCAGACATGCAACCCTTAGGCATGGTCTGAAGCTAAGCATGGTCTGACTGGTTACAGGATGCTGTCACTACTACTACTACTACACTATTAATATTACACTATTACTGTAGTTTTATAATGTAATGCTGTGTACTAATACATAATTGTGCTGTGCTGTATTAATAATGTCATTAGTATGAGTCTTTGCTGTAATTCCATGCTGCTTTATGGGAGATTAATAGACAATAGTGCATTGTGACTGTGAATGCTGTGGGTTTGTAGAATAGAGAGAGAGAGAGAGTCTGGAATCTTGTTTGGAATCCTAGTTCAACCCCCGTCCCCCCCAGTGGCCTCCATCATTCTTAAATGGAAGAAGTTTGGAACCACCAAGACTCTTCCTAGAGCTGGTCGCCCGGCCAAACTGAGCAATCAGGGGAGAAGGGCCTTGGTCAGGGAGGTGACCAAGAAATGATAGAGTTCCTCTGGAGATGGGAGAACCTTCCAGAAGGACAACCATCTCTGCAGCACTCCACCAATCAGGCCTTTATGGTAGTGTAGCCAGACGGAAGCCACTCTTCAGTAAAAGGCACATGACAGCCCACTTAGAGTTTGCCAAAAGGCGCCTAAGGACGCTCAGACCATGAGAAACAAGATTCTCTGGTCTGATGAAACCAAGATTGATCCCTTTGGCCTAAATGCCAAGCGTCACGTCTGGAGGAAACCTGGCAAAATCCCTATGGTGAAGCATGGTGGCAATATCGGAATCGGCCCAATGTCTAGTTTAACGCCGATGTCAAAGCTGACGTGCGTACCTATATAATGTAGGTAGATGACGTGCGTACCTATATAACGTAGGTAGATGACGTGCGTACCTATATAACGTAGGTAGATGACGTGCGTACCTATATAACGTAGGTAGATGACGTGCGTACCTATATAACGTAGGTAGATGACGTGCGCACCTATATAACGTAGGTAGATGATGTGCGTACCTATATAACGTAGGTAGATGACGTGCGTACCTATATAATGTAGGTAGATGACGTGCGTACCTATATAATGTAGGTAGATGACGTGCGTACCTATATAATGTAGGTAGATGACGTGCGTACCTATATAATGTAGGTAGATGACGTGCGTACCTATATAATGTAGGTAGATGACGTGCGTACCTATATAATGTAGGTAGATGACGTGCGCACCTATATAACGTAGGTAGATGACGTGCGTACCTATATAACGTAGGTAGATGACGTGCGTACCTATATAATGTAGGTAGATGACGTGCGTACCTATATAACGTAGGTAGATGACGTGCGTACCTATTTAATGTAGGTAGATGACTTGCGTACCTATATAACGTAGGTAGATGACGTGCGTACCTATATAATGTAGGTAGAAGACAATGACGCCACGAAAAATACAGTGCTACACAGAACAAAAGCAGAAAAATACTAAGCGCACACTTCCAACAACTAAACAAGTTCAAGTCCAGCAGTCATCTGAGAGAGTAAGAGAATTTCAGCGAGACAACTCAAAGGCGAAATCCATTAACTCCAAGATAATGGAATTAATTGCCCTCTCATACGGCTGCTGCCATTTCAATGGCATTTAAGGACATGTTTGAAACTTGGAAACATGAACACACTCCTAGCGCCATTTGAACAACTGACTGGAGAAATAAACTAATCAACTGCGCATGCAGCAGGCGTGATACCCTCTGTCGTGGCATTGAAACGCCTGCTCAACAAAACTGACGACAGACCGTGGGGTTAAAACTTGCAAAGTACTCGAGGCTGTGAACAAGTGAATCGGTGGAATTCTCTCTGAGCCGCTTTACTGTGTCGCCACCATGCTCGATGCTAGGTACAATAACCGCTACTTCGATGCGGACAAGAAACAGGGTTTACGTGAAATATTACAGACACAGCTGGACAAGATGGAAACAGACACAGTGACAGTGCACACCGAGGAAGAGAGGCCACGGACAGACAGAGCTGAAACTTCACTGCTTGACATGTATGATGAAATCCTGGATGAGACTGAACAAATGAACGAAACAGTACAGCAAGTAAGTGAAATAAATAGATATTGATTATGTTTTACTGGTAATGGGGACATATGTAAATGCCAACAAAATAACTTTTTGTGTGAGTGTTTCAACTATTTAACTGTACTAGAGTGCTTAAAATTCCGCTAAAATTGTATTGGGTTTTTTGCAAGGAAAATATCGGATATCGGTATTGGCCAAAAGTGTCATATCGGTGCATCCCTAAATTTTACCACTACAAACTGGGAAGAATAGCATTGTTCCCCTTGTCACCTATGTCTGTAAGCCACAGGAACAGCTGTGTTCATTTTACTATGAAGTGAGTTGATTGGTTTACAATACACTAAAATATATGGTTTGACTTGATGTGATTTGTTGGAATGTTATTAGATTGAGTCTTAAACACTCTGAGGGCAGCCAGTAGGACTCATTCTTCCTAACTGTATTTGACCCTTACCACTATTAGTATCAACACATCACAGTCCTCTTTCTCTAGTCTCCAAGCAGGAAGGCACAGGCATAACGTTCCCATTAATGAGATGTAACAATAGTTTTCTGATGTAGGTTTGTGATCATCCACAGTAGAATAGTCCTGCAATGCATAACATTATGAATGGCAGTTCTCAGAATCAGTATCTACAGTGGTTCAGCATTGGTCTGATTGGGTGAGTCTCAGTGAAAAGCAGCATTTAACCTCGTCATCTGACCACCTTGGAGCGATTTTGCGCCTATGTTGGCCATGCATTCAGCATTGGTGTAGTCTTAGAAATCCCAGACCTAGGGCAACAGTTTTATGTATGTCAGAACATTGTTAATGTGGGAGGCAACCAGTATGCCTAGGGAAACTAGCATTGGTCTGATTGGGTGAGTCTCAGTGAAAAGCAGCATTTAATAGGCTGTTTCCGAGAGAGTGATTTTAATTTCCTGTAGCGTCATAGCTGGCTGGTTAGTGAGGTACTTTGTGCTCCTCCTGACCCCTGGCTCTGAGATAATGGACTATGTTCGCATCCCAAAAGGTACCGTATCCACTACATAGTGCAATTATTTTGAGCAGAGCCCTGGTCAATAGTAGTGCACTATGGAATTAGATGCCATTTTGGACACAGACATGGACTTTATTAGCGTTCTGAATTCATATAGACAGAGACACTGAGCACCAGGTTCACTATCTGTCTATGACTGTGCCTGTGTTGTATACCAGAATGTTTCTTTGTGTATGGAGAGGAGAGATGAGCCTTTTCCATTTGAATGTGTTGAGGCTGATTTGCATCTAGCCAATTTCATCCCACATGAATCAATAAACTCGAGTCAGGACTACAGTATGGGCTATTTCAAATGGCACCCTATTCACTATGTATTAAACTACCTGTGGCCAGAGCTATACAACATATTGTTTATCATTTGAGACAAAGTGGGCCTCCTATGGGCCCTGGTCAAAAGTAGTCCACTATATAGGGAATAGGGTGTCATTTGGGATGCTGACAGGGCCTATGTGAGTGACAGTAGTTAGCAGCAGATTGCAGCCTGGCTTGACAGGAGTGTGTGTGTGTGGGGGCCTTTTTCAGATCTGCAGTGCAAGGTATGTGTGTTTATGGATGCTTGCGGTGTGTGTGCAGGCGGTAGCCTCTTTTTAATATGCCACATACATAGGTGTATGTATCCTAATGAGCTGCTATTGTGCTGAGTACTGTGTTTTGATGCTGAGTAGGATAGCATATTTTGGGAATATTCAGAGGTGGAAACTTTCTGTGGGAATTAACGGAAATAGATGCAAATGAATATGAATACCATTTTAAAATGTAGATGTTTTTTGCATTGGATATATTTGCCATATCATATGGAGACAGAAACATAAACCTTTTACCTTATCATAAGTAGACATAGTTGCAAATGATTAAATTCTTCCAATAGAAATTTTTAAAAACAATTTAGTTACAAATTGAACTTTAATTAAATTAGTTGACTCTTCACATCGGATGATTTTACTGAACAACAAAAGAAAGGGAACATTGAATGATTCCCAAAAAATGTTTTCAACATACATAAAATTATAGTCTAGAAACTAAAGCTTTGGTTGTCTTCCTCTCAGGCTTCCATGTCTTCTCCCTGGACCTCCTCAATGTCCTCCTCTAGAACATCAGACTCTGAGGCCTCATCTTCACTGTTACTTTCCAACCTTGTTGAGGATGGCTCATTGTCAGGCTCAAAAGCCTCAAATTTGCCCGGATGGCCACCAATTTTTCAACCCTTGTATTGGTCAGCCTGTTGCGTGCTTTGGTGTGTGTGTTCCCAAACAAGGACCAGTTGCGCTCTGAGGTGGCTGATGTTGGTGGAACTTGGAAGATGATGGAGGAAACAGTGGAAAGAGCCTCAGATCCACAAAGCCCCTTCCACCAGGTGGCTGATGAGATATGTTGGCACGACTGCCATATTGCATCTCCATCCCAAAGCCCTTGTTTGGAAGTGTACTTCGCCAGACTGCCAAGAAACTTGCCCTCATCCACGCCAAGGTGGCGAGACACAGTAGTGATGACATCATAGGCTTTGTTGATCTCTGCACCAGACAGGATGCTCTTGCCAGCATACTTGGGGTCCAACATGTACGCTGCGGCGTGCATGGGCTTCAGGCAGAAGTCTTCACGCTATTTGATGTATTTCAGAACTGCAATTTCCTCTGCTTGGAGCAACAGTGAAGTGAGCTGGGCAGTACAGATTTCTTCTCTTGCATCTGCAAGCAGAGTCTGAACATCAGACAGGATGGCATTGTCTCCCTTAATCAGTGCAATGGCTACAGCTATAGGTTTCAGGCTGCTTACCACCCTCTCCCACAAATACATCATCCAGGAGGATCCTCTTGATGGGGCTATCCATATCGGCAGACTGTGATATGGCCATTTCTTGGAGAGACTCCTTCCCCTCCAGGAGACTGTCAAACATGATGACAACAACACCCCAACAGGTGTTGCTGGACAGCTTCAATGTGGTGCTCTTATTCTTCTCACTTTTCTTGGTGAGGTAGATTGCTGCTTAACTTGATGACCCTTCACATACCTAACCATTTCCTTGGCTCTCTTGTAGTGAATCCATTGTTTTCAGTGCCATGATGTCCTTGAGGAGCAGATTCAGTGCATGAGCTGCACTGGCAATGGGTGTGATGTGAGGGTAGGACTCTTTAGACCAAGCATTGTATGTCACCTTTGCAAATACCTTCTGTGGTCCAAGGTCATTGACTGCCTTCAGCTCATCTGCAATGTAGAGAATGGTGTGTCTGTTGTCCCTTGTCTGTGCTGTTGTAGAATACTGGTTGAGGGGTGGAGATTATATAGTTAATTATTCCTTTCCCATGAACATTCGACCACCCATTAGAGCTGATTGCAATACAGTCTGCTTTCTCTATGATTTGCTTGACCTTCACTTGATCTCTGCATCCAGCAAATTAGTAGATAAAGCATGTCTGGTTGGAGGGGTGTATGTTGGGCGAAGAACATTCAGAAATCTCTTCCAATACACATTGCCTGTGAGCATCAGAAGTGAACGAGTTGCATATATATATATATATATATATATATATATTTGTAATAAGGACAATTACAGCAATACTGAATGAACTTTTTTTATTTTAACTAAATATAATACATAAATAAAAATCAATTTAGTCTCAAATAAATAATTAAATGTGCAATTTGGTTTAAATAATGCAAAAACACAGTGGTGGAGAAGAAAGTAAAAGTGCAATATGTGCCATTTAAAAAAAGCTAACGTTTAAGTTCCTTGCTCAGAACATGAGAAAAGGAACTGGAACTGGTGGTTCCTTTTAACATGAGTCTTTAATATTCCCATATTACAAGTTTTAGGTTGTAGTTATTATAGGACTATTTATCTCTTTTGTATTTGTATTTCATATACCTTTGACAATTGGATGTTCTTATAGGCACTATAGTATTGCCAGCCTAATCCTGGGAGTTGATAGGCTTGAAGTCATAAACAGCGCTGTGCTTCAAGCATTGTGAAGAGCTGCTGGCAAACGCAGGAAAGTGCTGTTTGAATGAATGCTTACGAGCCTGCTGCTGCCTACCACCGCTCAGTCAGACTGCTCTATCAAATCAAAGACTTAATTCTAATTTAATAAACTCAAAGAAATATGAGCCTTAGGTCATTAATATGGTCAAAACAATAATTTTGAAAACAAAACGTTTATTCTTTCAGTGAAATACAGAACCGTTCCATATTTTATCGAATGGGTGGCATCCATAAGTCTAAATATTGCTGTTACATTGCACAACCTTAAATTATGACATAACATTGATGTAAAATTCTGGCAAATGAATTATTGTCTTTGTTAGGAAGAAATGGTCTTCACACAGTTTGCAACGAGCTAGATGACCCAAACGGCTGCATATACCCTAACTCTGCTTGCACTGAAAGCAAGAGAAGTGGCGCAATTTTCCAAGTTAATATTGCCAGCTAACATGAATTTCCTTTAACTAAATATGCAGGTTTAAAAATATATACTTGTGTATTGATTTTAAGAAGGGCATTGATGTTCATGGTTAGGTACATTGATGCAACGACAGTGATTTTTTTTCCGCGAAGGCGCTTGTTAAATCATCACCCATTTGGCGAAGTAGGCTGTGATTCGATGATAAATTAACAGGCACCGCATTGATTATTTGCAGGACAAGCTAGTTAAACTAGTAATATCATAAACCATGTGTAGTTAACAAGTGATTATGTTAAGACTGATTGTTTTTATAAGACAAGTTTAATACTAGCTAGCAACTTACCTTGGCTCCTTGCTGCACTCTCGTAACAGGTGGTCAGCCTGCCACGCAGTCTCCTCGTGGAGTGAAATGTAATCGGCATCCAAAAATGCCGATTACCTATTGTTATGAAAACTTGAAATCGGCCCTAATTAATTGGCCATGCCGATGTCAACCTCTAGTTGCTTGTGAGCGCTGAGGGAACTTTATGCACTTGGCCAGAATATTCTGCATCTTTGTTGCATTCTTCACATATGATTTGGCATAGTATTTGCAAATGTACACAGCCTTCCTTCTACATTAGCTGCAGTGAAATGTCTCTACACATCAGATAGTGCCCGTGGCATTTTCCTGTGAAGATTAGAAAAAAAGGAAACACTTTCATGTTTGTGGAAATGTGAAATGAATGTAGGAGAATATAACACATTTAGATCTTGTAAAAGATAATACAAACAAAATAACATGCGTTTTCTAGTTTTCGTTTTGTTCCATCTTTGAAATGCAAGAGAAAGGCTATAATATAGTATTGCAATTTAGGTGCAATTTCAATTTTGGCCACTAAATGACAGCAGTGTGTGTGCAAAGTTTCAGATTGATCCAATGAAGCATTGCAATACTGGACAATATTTTGTATCAAATGTGCCGAATTGGTCAATTGATACATTTTCAAGTACATGACTATAGAGAACATACATTTGTATTACCATATCATTTTTGTAAGTTTACACTCAGGAATGTCATACATGATGGATCATTAGCTTGTACACTAACTTTCACACATCTAGATGGCCGGGCAGAGTGGGTGGGGAGCCAGAGACAGCAGGGATTCAAACTGTAGAACCCAGTTCCTAAATTTGAATCTAAAAAGGAATTTTATCAAACAAAACTATGCTACATTTTATCTCTGGGACCCTCAGGATGACAAATCAGAGCAAGATCTAAGTACATTATTTACCTTCAGAGGTGAATGTATCAAATCAGTTGCGGTGATAGAAGTGTTTTGTTGTTGTGCACTCTCCTCAAACAATAGAATGGTATTTTTCACTGTAGTAGCTACTGTAAATTCTGCCCATATAAGACATGTCTATATCCTGGAAAGTTTGCTGTTACTTATAACGTCATGCTATTCACATTAGCGCACGTTAGCTCAACCGTCCTGGTATAGGGACACCAATCCCGTAGAGGTTAAAGTACAAACAATCTCTTTTTTTAAATAAAAAAAACAATTATAAATATCTCACTAAACAGGAATGGCTGGTGTATCCTTGTCTCTTAGCTTTAATAAGTCTCAATTCCTCTTTTATTGTCATTTCTTCACCATAACTGGAGAGAGGACACTGGCTTTTGGAGTTTTATCTCTAAAAAGTATTTCAGTAAAATGCTATAGTCATACACATTTTTGAAGTGCAAAAATAAAAGTCCCAGATTGTTTTGGTAAAGCTCTTATTCCAGGTCTGTGTCCGTTGCACTTACAGTATAGTGCACTACTTTTGACCAGGGCTTTTGGGCTCTGGTCAAAGTAGTGCATTATATAGGGAATAGGGTGCCATTGGGGACTCCGCTTTGGTGCTGTGCCGGTGTGCTACAGTATGTCTGCTGTATGAATGATGATCAATGGGTCGACTGAGAGCCAAGGCCTTTTCTCTACGGTGAAATATGAATGGCCACCATGCTTGAGTTACTCTTGGCTATCAGCTGTACCTTCCAATGACTCTTTAACATGAGCATCCATGTACTTTAAACTTGGGGTCAGCTGTGTTGACGTATTTTCAGCCTCTACATTGGGCTATAGAACAGTCCTCCAGCTCTGTAAACTAGGGCCGATTTTAAATAATACAGGAATCCAAATACTCAATTAGTGTTCAGCCATGCATGACCCAAGTACTGCAGACTATAGTCTTGCCTATGTGTTCCCTGTGTATTTCCTATAGCCTGTACAATACATCAATTCTGTCCACTAATGTGACTGATGACCATATGTTGGATATTCTATATGCTTGATGTGCTCTCTATGTATCCCCATTCCACTACCTTGACCTGGGTCAGGGTACGACCCCAAGGCACTGGGTGGGGAGTGGAGAGTTCAAATGTATGGCTAGTTGTTTTGGCTTTTTACAGTATATCGCTTTTCAGGAGACAGACAAAGTTAGTTTAAAAGATTGTGGTTAAGGTGAAATATCTGTGTCTTGCCAAATTGATGCATTCTTGTTTTTTTTTTTTTTACAAATGAGGGGGGTGTCCTGATTTCTACCATAACTTGTACATGGTTAGCTATCTGGAGCCCTGCACTCTACTCTTTAGCAAATGTAGCTCACCTACTGTTACTCAAGTCTCTCTGCTGTCATTCTTCCTTTTAATGACACCGACATATCACTCCCAGTGACAAATAGGAGAAACCGACGGCCTTGCTGTCTTTCTCACAGTGTTGTGATCTAGATTACTGGATGATGACATGCCCACAGCAACAGATGTAGCTGGAAACATAAACCAGCGTCTATATTTAAACACACTTAGAGAGCACTGTAGACCTACAGTACACATCCCACATTAGGTCACTCAGACTGTCATCTGCAGCCCACCTTCCAGCTGACTGCTCTGTCAGACCTATGATGTACAGACAGTATATAAACTATACAGTATCTTTACTGTATGGCTACGTAGTGCGCTGGGGCTTTGGTAGAATGTAGTGCATGAGATGGGGAATGTGGTGTTATTTGAGCCCCACACCAGGAGTTGTGACTCCCCTAGAGGAAAGAGAGAGACTCTAAGTGGAGTCTTCTGCTCTGTGAAAATGTCTGTCTACAACGGATAACATAATTTGCTATGCATTAGTCAGGCAAACAGCAGTAGGCCTATATTCACTTCTTCATCCTGAAATATTTACACAGTGGTGAGTCACTCGGATGATGAAAAAACTAAATGTAATATCACAAATGGACATTTTTGCCATCAGGGTAGATCTTCCTAACCCTGTGGTTACAGGGCAGTGGTGGTGTGCGTTAGGGCTGATGTGAATGCACAGATAGAAATTAAACTAGCCTATGGCTAGTACTTTTAAGACCGGGCTAGTAGAACATTTGCAAAATTAGCCTGCCAGGGAGATTTTGTCTTTTCAAATATCACAGATTTTGGACACGCATATGCTACCTGTGCTAGTGAAAATCACTTTCTACTGGCAAAGCTGGTCAGTCCCCAAAATCCTTAAATTCCATCCCTGTACGTGTTGTGGAGTAAATCCCTGCAGGCAGATTAAACAGAATGGATGTTTTGTGTGAATCTAAGGCTGCAGCGTGAGGTAGCAGATTAAACAACGTCCTGCAGAGGACGGTCTGATGATGTCGGGACATTAGAGAGGAATGAGAATCCAACCAGACAACTAGTATTCACAACGCCTTCTAAATGTTGCAGCATTTAGAATAGGGATTTTACTGTATATATTTACAGGAGGTTAGTAACATCTTATAGGTTATTCACACACCAACTCAGTGGCCCTATGGTTTCCGTCCTGTGATAGGAAGGTTGGGAGTTTGGTCCCGGGTCGAGTTACCAAAGACTCTAAAAATGCATCTCTGCATTAAGGAGATGGGTTGGAGGTAAGGCCCTGTCTCTAGACTAGCTTTCTATCCAAGGGGTGGTACTTGTACAGTACATGCTTCACGCTACAGAAACAGCAGTTGGGCTCCTGCCCATTGGGCCAGTCTGGCTTGGACAAGATGCTAAAGCCTTTACCAATGCCCATGTCCTGGCCAGCTAGGGTGTGGATGTGGGGCCTCTATGGTGCAGCTTTAATTTACTGTAGATGAGAGGTGACTAGACGTGTTAGTTACTGAGCGTCTGGGATTGTGTCAGTGGAGTCTGAGAGGCTGCGATCCAGACGGTGGACATAGCCCAGCACTGCAGGAGTCCGTTAAGCCACTTAGTGGAGAAAGAGAGAGAGAGTGGGTGAGATACCATACATAGAACGTATGTCTGGGTCTCAAAAATCATTTGGGGCTCCCCTCCCGCTCCAAAGCATAACAAGAACCCCTCACACACAAATCTATACTGACATCATGCTGACATTAAGGGAAGTATGACAGGGTTCTTGGGTGAGAATTACTGTAGACATGCATCACTCCTCACTGGATCAATCAGAATTAAGAATCAGATCTGACTGTGGTTATTATCTGATATGGTTCTGTGTCCCTAATGGCTCCCTATTCCCTTCATCGTGCAATGCATGACATAGGGAATAGGGCGCCATTTGGGATGGAATCTGAGTCTTCATAGAAGAACAAAATCACTTTCTGTTGTTTTTCCTTTTCTTTCCATGTATCATCTGTCAATCACATGTTGGTAGTTTTATTATATGACTGAGGGTTACACACTGTACAGTGTTTGAAAAACCCCTTTCATGCTGAAACGGATTCACCTTTCTGCATGAGGTTACAATTCTGTGTAAACCTTGGCTTAAGAATCTCCTTTTCACACCCACCGTTATATCTGCCATTCAACCCTTCTCCACGGACTTGTCAGAGTGCATTATTGAACAAAGCTGCTGTCTGGTGAACACACTGTTTTTTAAAGAAAGATCCTCTTTCTGTGGCGAAGCGAGTGGGAGGAACTGGGAGGGGGCTGCCGGGTGAGTGTATGTGGAGGGAGGGGAGGTGAGGGGAGGGGAGGGGAGGACTGCCGCAGGACTAGCGTTTCGACTAGTGAACATACAGAGAGATGGAGGAGGGAAGGCTGCTGCAGGCTTAGTGTAGCAACTAGCCAGCACACACACAGAGCAAAGAGGGAGAGAAAGGAAGGAAGGCTGCTGCAGGCTTAGTGTAGCAACTAGCCAGCACACACACAGAGCAAAGAGGGAGAGAGAGGAGGGAAGGCTGCTGCAGGCTTAGTGTAGCAACTAGCCAGCACACACACAGAGCAAAGAGGGAGAGAGAGGAGGGAAGGCTGCTGCAGGCTTAGTGAAGCAACTAGCCAGCCTGAAGCGTTTGTCTTGGCATGCTCCCTTTTGATGTCACCGTTCAGCTGCTATCATTCAGCTGCTGAGAAGAGAGGGAGAGTGCTACAGAGGGAGAGAGGGAGGGGGCTATGGCGGGAGAGAGGCAGAGGGAGGAAGGGAGAGAGGGGGTGTGGGGGAAGAGGGAAAGGGATCTGCAGAGATTCTGTCACAGGGTCTTGTAATCACTGGGCAGGAAAAAACAATGGACCCTATAGCCTAGCCTGCTGCTTCTTCTGCTGCTGGCTGAGAACAACTCCAACTGTATGGTTGTGTACCAAATGCACCCTATTCCCTACATAGTGCACTACTTTTGACAAAAGTGGTTATTATCTAATATGGTTTGTGTCCCTAATGGCTCCCTATTCCCTCTATAGTGCTAGGCAAGTTGCTGAGATCCGACTGCTACTGTTTCTGCTGCTGGGATGGTTTAGATGGGAGAGGGAGGGAGGGAGAGCTCAGTGCTCTCATTGTATATGTGCTGAAAGCAGAAGGAATGTGATTGTTTTGAGCTGCTCCCTGCAGCAGAGACAGATGCCTCTGGATGCGCTGCCTATTGGTCTGAGGGAGACTACAGCAGGCTAGCTCACCCTACTCTATCTCTCTGTATAGAAGCGAGCTCCCTGTGTATTTCTGTGTCTAGAGCTAGTTCATCTACTACTCTCCAAGAGTGTATAGGCTAGAGGTTGACCGATTATGATTTTTCAATGCCGATACCGATTATTGGAGGACCACAAAAAGACTATACCGAATAATCGACCGATTTCTAAATGTGTATAGAAGCTTGCTCCCTGCTTCTCTCTCTCTCGCCCTCTCTCTGTGTATAGAAGCTAGCTCCCTGCTTCTCTCTCTCTCTCGCCCTCTCTCTCTGTATAGAAGCTAGCTCCCTGCTTCTCTCTCTGTGTGTATAGAAGCTTGCTCCCTGCTTCTCTCTCTCTCTCTGTGTATAGAAGCTTGCTCCCTGCTTCTCTCTCTCTCTCTCTGTGTATATAAAAGCTAGCTCCCTGCTTCATTCTGTGTGTATAGATGCTAACTCCCTCTCTCTTTCTCTGTGTGTGTATATAGAGGTTGACCGATTATGATTTTTCAACGCCAATACTGA
The DNA here is from genome assembly GCF_045791955.1 of Oncorhynchus clarkii lewisi. Taxonomy (NCBI): domain Eukaryota; kingdom Metazoa; phylum Chordata; class Actinopteri; order Salmoniformes; family Salmonidae; genus Oncorhynchus; species Oncorhynchus clarkii. The sequence continues at coordinate 16,823,133 of NC_092173.1, read as the reverse complement.
TTATTGGAGGACCAAAAAAGCCGATACTGATTAATCAGGCAATTTAAAAAATAAAAGTTTTGTATTTGTAATAATGACAATTACAACAATACTGAATGAACAGTTATTCTAACTTAATATAATACATCAATAAAATCCATTTAGCCTCAAATAAATAATGAAACATGTTCAATTTGGTTTAAATAATGCAAAAACAAAGTGTTGGAGAAGAAAGTAAAAGTGCAATATGTGCCGTGTAAAAAATCTAAGGTTTAAGTTCCTTGCTCAGAACATGAGAACATATGAAAGCTGGTGGTTCCTTTTAACATGAGTCTTCAATATTCCCAGGTAAGAAGTTTTAGGTTGTAGTTATTATAGGAATTATAGGACTATTTCTCTCTATACGATTTGTATTTCATATACCTTTGACTATTGGATGTTCTTATAGGCACTTTAGTGTCGCTCCTACCTGGGCTCGAACCAGGAACACATCGACAACAGCCACCCTCAAAGCAGCGTTACCCATCGCTCCACAAAAGCTGCAGCCCTTGCAGAGCAAGGGGAACACCTACTCCAAGTCTCAGAGCGTTTGAAACGCTATTAGCGCGCACCCCGCTAACTAGCAAGCCATTTCACATCGGTTACACAGCCATTTTCCAGCCAAAGAGAAGAGTCACAAAAAGCAGAAAGAGAGAGAAAATGAATCACTAACCTTTGATGATCTTCATCAGATGACACTCATAGGACTTCATGTTACACAATACATGTAAGTTTTGTTCGATAAAGTTCATATTTATATCCAAAAATCTCAGTTTACATTGCCGCGTTATGTTCAGTAATGTTTTGCTTCCAAAACATCCGGTGATTTTGCAGTGAGCCACATCAATTTACAGAAATACTCATAATAAACATTGATAAAAGATACAAGTGTTATGCATGGAATTATAGATAAACTTCTCCTTAATGCAACCGCTGTGTCCAATTTCATAAAAGCTTTACGGAAAAAGCACACCATGCAATAATCTGAGTACAGCGCTCAGGCACCAAAACAAGCCATACAGATACCCGCCATGTTGTGGAGTCAACACAAGTCAGAAATAGCATTATAAATATTCACTTACCTTTGATGATCTTCATCAGTATGCACTCCCAGGAATCCCAGTTCCACAATAAATGTTTGTTTTGTTCGATAAAGTCCATAATTTATGTCCAAATACCTCCTTTTTGTTTGCACGTTTACTTCACAAATCCAAATTCATGAGGCACGAGCACCAGACGAAAAGTCAAAAAGTTCCGTTACAGTTCGTAGAAACATGTCAAACAATGTATAGAATCAATCTTTAGGATGTTTTTAACATAAATCTTCAATAATGTTCCAACTGGACAATTCCTTTGTCTTTAGAAATGCAATGGAACGCAGGTCGCTCTCATGGCCACGCGCGTGACCAGCTCATGGCCTTCTGCCAGACACCTGATTGAAACAGCTCTCAAGCCTGAAACAAGGTCCTAAAGACTGTTGACATCTAGTGGAAGCCTTGGGAAGTGCAATCGGACCAAATGTACACCATCTTGGATAGGCAAAGAGTTGAAAAACTACAAACTAGAGGTCGACCGATTAATCGTAATGGCCGATTTAATTAGGGCCGATTTCAAGTTTTTATAACAATCGGAAATTGTTTTTTAATAAGATAAATTTAATGCTAGCTAGCAACTTACCTTGGCTTACTGCATTCGCGTAACAGGCAGTCTCCTTCGTGGAGTGCAATGTAAGGCAGGTGGTTAGAGCGTTGGACTAGTTAATTGTAAGGTTGCAAGATTGAATCCCCGAGCTGACAAGGTAAAACTCTGTCGTTCTGCCCCTGAACAGGCAGTTAACCCACCGTTCCTAGGCCGTCATTGAAAATAAGAATGTGTTCTTAATTGACTTGCCTAGTTAAATAAAGAAAAAAGAAAAAACAATCGGCCAAATCGGTGTCTAAAAATACAGATTTCCGATTGTTATGAAAACTTGAAATCGGCCATTCCGATGAATTGGTCGACCTCTAGTATAGAAGCTAGCTCCCTGCTTCTCTCTCTCTCTGTGTATAGAAGCTATATCCCTACCACCATACTACTGTTATGTACCTACTACTGCTCCCAGACAGACAGATGGACAGACAGGCATGCAGAGAGAGACAGACAGACAGATGGACAGACAGGCATGCAGAGAGAGAGAGAGAGAGGGAGAGACAGACAGATGGACAGACAGACAGGCATGCAGAGAGAGAGAGACAGACAGACAGATGGACAGACAGGCATGCAGAGAGAGAGAGAGAGACAGATATACAGACAGGTGGTCCTCTCAGAGCTACTGTTATTCAGCTCTCTAGGCCAGCTGGAAGTCAGGCAGGAGGAGGTACAGGGGAAGGAACCAGGGAGGAATTTGGGGAGTGACATTTTAAGGCTTCCTCTTTTTACTCCTTCCTCTTTCAGCACCAGAACAACACAACAGAGAAAGGAGCTAACTGCCTGGAGAGCTACACAGAGAAGAGCTCTTTGCTTTGTCTACTGTGCCAAGTGACTAATCTCAGTCTGGTGTGTAAATAAATAACCACCAGAGAGAGAAAATGACAGCCAGGAGGGAGAACAGAAAGATGGGGTAAAGAAGGAGGGAATCGCAGCATTCATTGTGGTCTGTTTGTGAGCAGAGCAGGAGAGCTTTAAGAAAGCCCCAAGGCCCAGCGGTCTGCGGGTCCGCTGCTCCATCAGAACAGAACAGAACTGGACAGAGCAGAGAAGTCAGACTGAGAGATCAGTTGAATTGACTTGTCTCTGCGGAGAGATTACTGACCGAGCCTCAGTCAAGCCCAGCACATGAAAGATGAGTCCAGACTACAGTCCTACACTACAGGCTGTGGTGGTGGTGAAGATGTGAAAGGTGAGTGGACGTTTCTCTCTAAGGGAAGACTTGCGTTAGCTCAGCAGACTAACACAGTCTTGTATTCACGTTCATTCTCTGGATTAGTTGCATCAGGGCAGTGGTGGTAAAGATGTGACGGGTGAGTCACTGGACATTTCTGTAGAAACAAGGTTGAAGCGATTGTATAATTCATTAGAGTGGAAATTGGCGTCTTAGCAACCTGACTAAAAATGCAGGTCTATGACATCATCCACTTTAGTGAATTGTAGGATATCTATGTGTGTATGTTTCTCACATATCAGGGAGTTCCCCCCTGTCCCTGTATTCCATTCCCTGGATTAGTTTCTATCTAGGTCACTCACAGGCATGGCCTGAAACTGTATAGCATAATATTACCACATGTCCTTTTTTAACACAACATTTTCTCCAAAATTGGCTGTTTGTGATACAGTATTTCCTGCACTCAGTGAATACGTTATTTTAGACAGTGTGGGCATTGTTCTCTTATCACGCCTGATTTAAGGCCCATAGATTTAAGGCCAGTTTGTTATTTTGTAGCATACCGCTTTCTATCCCTGGTAACCTTCCATGTTGTATCACCCAGTAATGCTGAGTCCCAAATGACACTCTATTCCCTATATAGTGCACTACTCGTGACTGGAGCCCTATGGGCCTTGGTCAAAATGAGTGCACTGTATATGGAATAGGGTGCCATTTGAGATGCAGACTATGAATACCTGCTTTGAGATCTTTGCAACACAAATATCATTTCAAAAGTCATTTCAACCTGCTCGTTTTAAACATGATCTATACATAATCCTAGGTGTTACTGACAAAAATGGATTTGTGTTCGTACTTTGCAGAGCAGACAACCATCACTACGTAACAGGTTGTCGTATAAGAGAGTACAGACTTAGAAAAAAAGGTTCCAAAAGCGTTCTTCAGCTGTCCCCATAGGAGAACAGTTTTGGTTCCAGGTGGAACCCTTTTCGGTTCTAGGTAAAGAGAAAGGTTTGCAGAAAGGGTGCGACATGGAACCCTAAAGGGTTCTACTTGCAACTAAAAAGGGTCCTCTTATGGGGACAGCCGAAGAACTCTTCGAGTGGCACCTTTTTTTTCTAAGAGTGTAGTGAGTCATAAAAGGACTGGCTATTTCATTTTAAAGTAGAATGTACTTATTTTTTTTGAATCAATGCTGTCTGAGAGTAGGACCTAAACGGGGATGACATTACTCTTTAACAAGGAGCTTATGACTGCTTCTGCATAAGGACATACTTATTACCAAGCCTAATATAGAAGAATAATAAAATAAATGTAGAAGAATAAGACAAGCTTTTACATATGAAGCTAAAATAAAGCGTCAAGGTTATGGAACGGTTGCAGCAAGTGGGCGGATGTGTTGAGGTAGGCGTGTGGCTTGTGGGAACACTGGGCTGTATCAATGGGCTGATATGTGGTATACTATTACTGTACAGTAGCACTGGGTCTGATATGTGGTATAATAGTACTGTACAGTAGCACTGGGTCTGATATGTGGTATACTATTACTGTACAGTAGCAATGGGTCTGATATGTGGTATAATAGTACTGTACAGTAGCACTGGGTCTGATATGTGGTATAATAGTACTGTACAGTAGCACTGGGTCTGATATGTGGTATACTATTACTGTACAGTAGCACTGGGTCTGATATGTGGTATAGTTTACTGTACAGTAGCACTGGGTCTGATATGTGGTATACTATTACTGTACAGTAGCACTGGGTCTGATATGTGGTAAAATAGTATTGTACAGTAGCACTGGGCTGATATGTGGTATAGTATTACTGTACAGTAGCACTGGGTCTGATATAAGGTATAATAGTACTGTACAGTAGCACTGGGTCTGATTAAGCTGTGGGTAGGACTGTGGGTAGGACTGTGGGTAGGACTGTGGGTAGGACTGTGGGTAGGACTGTGGGTGGTTGTACTAGTGTGGTGTAGCAGTGGTCTGATACTAGTAGACCTTCGTCTCTCATCTCCACAGCGTCTATAATAAGGCCTGTCTGTATCAGGACCTCAGAGTGGCATGTGGCTGGTGTCACAGTGATCTGCTCCAGGCCATGCTGTGGTTGTGGCTCAGGCTCTGCTCTGTCCTGCTGTGACAATACAATAGGCCTACCCCATAATGTCTTTATGACCTGGCTCTCAGAAGACAAAGACCATACAGCATCTATCAAGTAGTCAACCCAAAACATGTTTATATATATATATATATATGCTAATATGGTGTATTTACAGATTGTGAGAGAAACTGCTGCTTGATTCGTGAATGTGAATTGACCATGTTAGAGCAGTATGTCTATGTACAGTTGTCACTAATAGTTACCACTTCATGGTAGTATGTTGTTGGTGATGTAGGGGTTAATCTGTGTTGTACAGCATGTCATCATCATGGCATCTCCACACTGTTAATCTGTGTTCATATAGACAGTACAGCATGGCATCTCTACACTGTTAATCTGTGATCATATAGACAGTACAGCATGGCATCTCTACACTGTTAATCTGTGTTCATATAGACAGTACAGCATGGCATCTCTACACTGTTAATCTGTGATCATATAGACAGTACAGCATGGCATCTCTACACTGTTAATCTGTGTTCATATAGACAGTACAGCATGGCATCTCTACACTGTTAATCTGTGTTCATATAGACAGTACAGCATGGCATCTCTACACTGTTAATCTGTGTTCATATAGACAGTACAGCATGGCATCTCTACACTGTTAATCTGTGTTCATATAGACAGTACAGCATGGCATCTCTACACTGTTAATCTGTGTTCATATAGACAGTACAGCATGGCATCTCTACACTGTTAATCTGTGTTCATATAGACAGTACAGCATGGCATCTCTACACTGTTAATCTGTGTTCATATAGACAGTACAGCATGGCATCTCTACACTGTTAATCTGTGTTCATATAGACAGTAATCTGGAGTTGACCCACTGATAAAAATCATTGTAATGCCAGCTCTGGCTTTATGTGCAGATATCCTATCAACATCATTACTGTCTCTAGGCCTACTTCAAACCGCTGATTTGTCAATTTACTATACCCTAAAAACGTAATATATAAATCAGAGAAACAAATCCCAAAAATGTGTTAATGGGATGCGTCCGAAATAGTACCATATTCCCTACATAGGGCAATAGAACCTGATCAAAAGTAGTGCACTATAAAGGAAATAGGGTACCATTTTGGGCTCAGCCATGTTCTCTTGTTACCTCTGACAGCGATCATCAGTCCAGACTTCTATGTCTGTGGGTTTGAGTGAAATGGTTCATTTCCTCACACTGGGTGATGAATGTATGACTGCTGCTGGTGGTGTGGATAATTAGATTGCCTTTGAGCTGAGCCCTCTGGCCCTGTGGCCCTCTCTGGCCCTGTGGCCCTCTGGCCCTCTGGCCCTGTGGCCCTCTGGCCCTCTCTGGCCCTGTAATCGTAATCACATGGATCCATTTGTCTCCCCAGTCATTAAGTCATGAAGTCTCAAATCAAATTTTATTGGTCACATACACATACATATATAGCAGATGTTATTGTGGGTTTAGTGAAATGCTTGTGTTCCTAGCTTCAACAGTGCAGTAGTATCTAACAGTTCACAACGATACACACTAATATAAAAGTAAAATAATGGAATTAAGAAATATATAAATATTAGATTGAGCAATGTTGGAGTGTCATAGACTAGAATACAGTAGAATAGAATACAGTATAACATATGAAATGAGTAAAGCAGTATGTAAACATTATTTAAACATTATTAAAGTAACTAGTGTTCTGTTATTAAAGTGATTCCAAGTCTCTATGTATATAGGGCAGCAGCCTCTAAGGTGCAGGGTTGCGTAACCGGGTGGAAGCCGGCTAGTGATGGCTATTTAACAATCTGATGGCCTTGAAATTGAGATTGAAAAACAGCTTCTATCTCTCAAATCCAGTTTTGATGCACCTGTACTGACCTCACCTTCTGGATGATAACGGGGTGAACAGGTAGTGGCTCGGGTGGTTGTTGTCATTGATGATCTTTTTGGCCTTTCTGTGACACCGGGTGCTGTAGGTGTCCTGGAGGGCAGGTAGTTTGCCCCCGGTGATGCGTTGGTCAGATCGCACCACCCCCTGGAGAGCCCTGTGGTTGTGGGCGGCGTGGTTGCCGTACCAGGCGGTGATACAGCTTGACATCTGTAAAAGTTTGTGGGTTTTAGGGGCCAAGCCAAATTTCTTCAGCCTCCTGAGGTTGAAGAGGCGCTGTTCCACCTTCTTCACTTGTCAGTGATGTGTACGCCGAGGAACTTGAAGCTTTCCACCTTCTTCACTTGTCAGTGATGTGTACGCCGAGGAACTTGAAGCTTTCCACCTTCTTCACCCTGTCAGTGATGTGTACGCCGAGGAACTTGAAGCTTTCCACCTTCTTCACTTGTCAGTGATGTGTACGCCGAGGAACTTGAAGCTTTCCACCTTCTTCACTTGTCAGTGATGTGTACGCCGAGGAACTTGAAGCTTTCCACCTTCTTCACTTGTCAGTGATGTGTACGCCGAGGAACTTGAAGCTTTCCACCTTCTTCACTTGTCAGTGATGTGTACGCCGATGAACTTGAAGCTTTTCACCTTCTCCACTGCGGTCCCTTCGATGTGGTTAGGGACATGCTCCCTCTGCTGTTTCCTGAAGTTCACAATCAGCTCCTTTTGTTTTGTTTACGTTGAGGGAGAGGTCATTTACTTGCCACCACTCCACCAGGGCCCTCACCTCCTCCCTGTAGGCTGTCTCATCATTGTTGATAATCAAGCCTACCACTGTTGTGTCGTCTGCAAACTTGATGATTGAGTTGGAGGCATGCATTGCAACGTAGTCATCGGTGAACAGGGAGTACAGGAGGGGGCTGAGCACGCACCCTTGTGGGGCCCCTGTTTTGAGGATCAGCGAAGTGGAGGTGTTGTTTCCTACCTTCACCACATGGGGGGCGACCCGTTAGGAAGTCCAGGACCCAGTTGCACAGGGCTGGGTTCAGACCCAGGGCCCAGAGCTTAAGGATGAGCTTGGAGGGCACTATGGTGTTGAATGCTGAGCTATAGTCAATGAGCAGCGTTTTTACGTAGGAATTCCTCTTGTCCAGATGGGATAGGACAGTGTGCAGTGTGATGGCGATTGCATCGTCTGTGGACCTATTGGGGCGGTAAGTAAATTGCAGTGGGTCTAGAGTGTCAGGTAGGGTAGAGGTGATATGATCCTTAACTAGTCTCTCAAAGCACATGATGATAGAAGTTAGTGCTACTGAGCGATAAGTCATTTAGTTCAATTACCTTTACCCACCCTCCTATTTCTACAATTTATCTTCTTAAAATGTGATTTTAAACCTAACCACACTGCTAACCTTATGCCTATCCATACCCTTAAAATTACATTTAAACCAAGAGCAAATGTTTATTTTCAGGAATACGATATAGACAATTTTGACTTTGTGGCTGTGGTAACCGTTCTGCATGTTCACACACGTATATGCCCTGTCAATGGCTAGAATAGTCCCACCTGATCTTGCCTCCTCCCTACTGCCTTCCTGCCATTTGTTAACATTTATTTACATTGTTAGAGTGGCCAATAGAGAATCTGGTCAATATAATGGATCGATCATCTGTGTTTATAGGGATATGGTTGGATAAACTAGGAGAGTACCCTTGACTTTATCTCCTAATGATGATGATGATACTGTTTCTGGTCATCAAGTAATTATTCTATACAATGACATCTTACTCCTGTGAAGCCTTGAACAGATTGTGATCCTGTCCTCCCTTCGTATGGTCAGGTGGGGCCTCCTCTTTCTCAATAGTTACACTATGATTTTCTATTAATTCACACCAATCCAATGCTTCGACAATCTATGAAGAAAAGTAAGCATGGATACCCTCCAGGGAAAAGAGTCTGTATTCGTAATGCAGCTTGTTTAACAGTGTTCTCACCTGCTCATCTCTCTTTCTTCAGGTGAAAAGGTGCTTGTGCTCCTTCTCCCTGTGAATGTCTGTCGCCATGGCGAAGCGTGAGACGGGCAGCACCAGCCCAGTGGTTCGGCAGATAGACAAACAGTTCCTGGTCTGCAGCATCTGTCTGGACCACTACCACAACCCTAAAGTCCTGCCCTGCCTACACACCTTCTGTGAGAAGTAAGTCTCTACCATACACCCACACCTAACCACTACCACAACCCTAAAGTCCTGCCCTGCCTACAGACCTTCTGTGAGAAGTAAGTCTCTACCATACACCCTACACCTAACCACTACCACAACCCTAAAGTCCTGCCCTGCCTACACACCTTCTGTGAGAAGTAAGTCTCTACCATACACCCACACATAACCACTACCACAACCCTGAAGTCCTGCCCTGCCTACACACCTTCTGTGAGAAGTCTCTACCATACACCCACACCTAACCACTACCACAACCCTAAAGTCCTGCCCTGCCTACAGACCTTCTGTGAGAAGTAAGTCTCTACCATACACCATACACCCACACCTAACCACTACCACAACCCTAAAGTCCTGCCCTGCCTACAGACCTTCTGTGATAAGTAAGTCTCTACCATACACCCACAACTAACCACTACCACAACCCTAAAGTCCTGCCCTGCCTACACACCTTCTGTGAGAAGTAAGTCTCTACCATACACCCACACCTAACCACTACCACAACCCTGAAGTCCTGCCCTGCCTACACACCTTCTGTGAGAAGTAAGTCTCTACCATACACCTAACCACTACCACAACCCTGAAGTCCTGCCCTGCCTACACACCTTCTGTGAGAAGTAAGTCTCTACCATACACCATACACCCACACCTAACCACTACCACAACCCTGAAGTCATGCCCTGCCTACACACCTTCTGTGAGTAGTAAGTCTCTACCATACACCCACACCTAACCACTACCACAACCCTGAAGTCCTGCCCTGCCTACACACCTTCTGTGAGAAGTAAGTCTCTACCATACACCATACACCCACAACTAACCACTACCACAACCCTAAAGTCCTGCCCTGCCTACACACCTTCTGTGAGAAGTAAGTCTCTACCATACACCCACACCTAACCACTACCACAACCCTAAAGTCCTGCCCTGCCTACACACCTTCTGTGAGAAGTAAGTATCTACCATACACCCACACCTAACCACTACCACAACCCTAAAGTCCTGCCCTGCCTACACACCTTCTGTGAGAAGTAAGTCTCTACCATACACCCACACCTAACCACTACCACAACCCTGAAGTCCTGCCCTGCCTACACACCTTCTGTGAGAAGTAAGTATCTACCATACACCCACACCTAACCACTACCACAACCCTAAAGTCCTGCCCTGCCTACACACCTTCTGTGAGAAGTAAGTCTCTACCATACACCCACACCTAACCACTACCACAACCCTGAAGTCCTGCCCTGCCTACACACCTTCTGTGAGAAGTAAGTCTCTACCATACACCCTACACCTAACCACTACCACAACCCTGAAGTCCTGCCCTGCCTACACACCTTCTGTGAGAAGTAAGTCTCTACCATACACCCTACACCTAACCACTACCACAACCCTGAAGTCCTGCCCTGCCTACACACCTTCTGTGAGAAGTAAGTCTCTACCATACACCCACACCTAACCACTACCACAACCCTGAAGTCCTGCCCTGCCTACACACCTTCTGTGAGAAGTAAGTCTCTACCATACACCATACACCCACACCTAACCACTACCACAACCCTGAAGTCATGCCCTGCCTACACACCTTCTGTGAGAAGTAAGTCTCTACCACACACACACACCTAACCACTACCACAACCCTGAAGTCCTGCCCTGCCTACAGACCTTCTGTGAGAAGTAAGTCTCTACCATACACCCACACCTAACCACTACCACAACCCTAAAGTCCTGCCCTGCCTACACACCTTCTGTGAGAAGTAAGTCTCTACCATACACCATACACCAGGGATCATCAAGTAAATTCAGCCGCAGGCCGATTTGTTATTGAGCAGATGATCAGGGGGCCGGAACATAATGAGACTGCTGATTGACCGCTAGAAGCCCAAACAGATATAATATTTGACTAAAACATCATAATTTCAAAACTTGCTTACATTTGTATATGATCACATATATCTCTATCATGCGTGGGAATACTTTGGAACAGATGTCCAAAATTAAAATCACTTGGGGCTGATTTGCTGGTGTTTTTACAGTCTTTTATGTCCAACAATTACATTTTTTTTTTAAATGTGATTTTTGGCTCGGGGGGGGGGCAAATACAATCACAGCCAGTTGGTGAACCCTACCCTACACCCTAACCACTACCGCAACACTGAAATCCTGCTCTGACTACACACCTTCTGTGAGAAGAGATTTGAACCCTACCTCTCCCTAACCTTAACTACTGGCACAATCCCAAGGTTCTGCTGTGGTCTGGTAGATCCTGCTGTGTGTAGGAGGAAATTAACTCAAATTAATGGTCTTTGCAAAACTACTTTACCAGATGTATTTCTCACTTATTTTAATCTAAGGAAAATGTATTTCCTGCCCTGCAATAGTGAGTTGTTGAACTAGGTCAGGGCATGAGGTCATGTTTGCGAGAGGGTAAGTTCTTGCGGCATAAAGTCATGAGAGTCATGTGTTATGGCATTAAGTCATGAGAGTCATGTGTTATGGCATTAAGTCATGAGAGTCATGTGTTATGGCATTAAGTCATGAGAGTCATGTATGTGTTATGTCATTAAGTCATGGGAGTCATGTATGTGTTATGGCATTAAGTCATGAAAGTCATGTATGTGTTATGGCATTAAGTCATGAGTCATGTATGTGTTATGGCATTAAGTCATGAGAGTCATGTGTTATGGCATAGTCATGAGAGTCATGTGTTATGGCATAGAGTCATGTGTTATGGCATAGAGTCATGTGTTATGGCATAGAGTCATGAGAGTCATGTATGTGTTATGGCATAAAGTCATGAGAGTCATGTACAGTATGTGTATGCCAGAGATATACCTTATCAGCTTGGCTTCCCAGTGACTTAAGGTGACAGGCAGTTTCCCCAGGCCTGGTGGAGGGAGAGCAGGGTGCATTCTCCTGAGGGTGCCAGGCTACTGCTGCTTCACCCATCCCACCACATATTCACATGAAGAGGAGGGGCCACAAGCACCTTTCAGCTAGAGATGGAGAGCGTGAGAGAGATGGAGGAAGAGAAAGGAGAACACAGAGGAACAGTGAGCATTCTCCTGATGGTGGCACAGTCCACAGTGGAGCTGCCAGCTAGCAGCTCTTTCCACCCCTGCTACTCTCACTTGACAGGAATGCTCTCATCAGCACTCTGCTCTCCATATTGCCAGACACAGCTCACTGACATCTGCTCTGTCCTCTGCCCTGTCTGTTCTGTTCACATCATCTTCTGGAGAGGGCTGCAGCAATGTTGTAAGCTCCTTGACTTGACCCTTTGTATTGGTGCCAATTGGTGAAAGGGTTGACATTTGTCTAAATGTGATGAGCACCATTAACTTGACATGGTTTATAACAAGCCATCCCTGTTGTTCTCCTGTCTTTTCCAGATGCCTACAGAACTACATCCCCCCTCAGTCCCTGACACTATCGTGTCCCGTGTGTCGTCAGACGTCCATCCTGCCAGAGAAGGGCGTGGCCGCGCTGCAGAACAACTTCTTCATAACCAACCTGATGGAGGTGCTGCAGAGGGACCCAGAGTGTTCTCCTCCAGAGGCCTGCAGTGTGCTGGAGTCAGTCAGTGCTGCTGCCGCCTGCCAGCCGCTCTCCTGCCCCAACCACGAGGGCAAGGTAGGCTTCTATTATCCCTCTGCTGCCCCAACAAAGTGGGAAAGGTCTGGCATCTAATTGATGACACATTGGCGTCGCTGACTGTTAGTGAACACAACTGATTTTAGATCAGTACCTGTATCCACAAAACATTTCAGAGCTGGAGGGCTGATCTAGAATCTGTCCATATAATCTGATTCATTATGATCTAAAAGGCCAAACTGATCCTAGATCATCACTCCTACTATGAGACGCTTAGTCGATATGCGCCATGGACTAGCTAAATCAGTACGTATCTGAGTTGAAGGAAGAATGTCTGAGGGCCGACCTTGCCAGTTTTTTATTGAAGTGAGCGTATTGTTCACAATTGTGGATTCACACCAATTACAAGCCCCTAAACATTGAGTAAATGTATCCATGTTTGACCTTGTCACTGTATGAACCTGCCTGGTCTGTGGTGAGTCATCATGTGTGTTGAGCTGTGCTGTGTGTTGCTCCCCTCCACCCCCTGCAGGTGATGGAGTTCTACTGCGAGTCGTGTGAGACTGCCATGTGTTTGGAGTGTACTGAAGGAGAGCACAGGGAACATGTGACTGTCCCTCTGAGAGATGTCTTGGAGCAACAGAAAGCAGCCCTGAAGACCCAGCTGGATGCCATACGCAACAGGTACTGGATGGTAAACCGGTCTATACTGCTCTGACTGTAATGATGGACGGTTTTAGGGTTGTTAAAGCCCTATTCTGAGTTCATTGACCACTGCGTGTGTACACACTGGATAAGTCTGGTAAGTGCAATGAGACAAAGTACCAGAGTGCAGTTTTCCAGTCTCTAGGTTTCAGCTTCTAATGGAGGACTGAAGATCGATGGAAATTGCACACACATTTAGTCAGTTCCTCTGTTCATGCCCGTTGGTTACTTGATCTGACTGTGAAGTTGTGACAGTATACTGTTTCCTCTTCCTGTCCCAGGCTGCCCCAGCTGAGGGCTGCTATAGAGCTGGTAGGGGAGATCTCCAAGCAGCTGACTGACAGGAAGAACGAGGCGGTGACAGAGATCAGCAGTACCTTTGAGGAGCTAGAGAGGGCGCTACACCTCAGAAAGACCACCCTCATCACTGACCTGGAGAACATCTGCTGCACCAAGCAGAAGGTACCTGCAACCGGATTAGGTCTGCTGTTCCAAATAACACCCTATTTCCTATTTAGTGCACTACTTTTGACCAGGACCTGATCAAAGGTAGGGCACTGTATAAGGAATAGGGGGTCATTTGGGACACATTGATGGTCTGTCTCTCTCTTGCTTCTGTGAATGACTATCTCTCGACTCTCTTTCTCTCACGGTCTTACCTCTTTTTCTCCCTTTCTCTTCACTCTGTTTCTGACTACCTACCTACCATTCTCTCTCTCTCTCTCCTCTCCTCCCTGTCTTCAACTATCCCTCCTTCCTCTCCTCCCTCTCTTAGCATCTCTCCTCTTCTCTCTGTCTGTAGGTGCTCCAGGCCCAGCTCTCCTCTCTCCTGCAGGGTAAGGACAACATCCAGAGCTGCAGTAGTTTTACGGAGCAGGCTCTGAGCCATGGCAGTGCTACAGAGGTTCTGCTGGTCCAGAAACAGATGGGGGAGAGGGTCAGCGCCCTGGCCCGACACACCTACCCAGAACAGGTTTGTGGACACGTTTGTTTGTTTCACATATTTCCATGCCTATATCATCATTGTATATGTCCCAAATGGGCCTCGGTCAAATGTAGTGCACTATATAGGGAATAGGTTGCCATTCGGGACGAAGCCATAGGGGTGCTGGTTAAACGTAACAAGCCTTCCCTTGCCCCCTCCCAGCCCCATGAGAACAGCCATCTTGACTGCCAGGTGGAGACAGAGGGTCTTCGTCGTTCCATCCAGAATCTGGGTGTGCTCATCACCACAGGAGCCGTAGGCCACACCTCCGTCGCCACGGGAGAGGGACTACGCCACGCCCTGGTTAGCCAGCACACCACCGTCACCGTGACGACCAAGGACAAGGACAGTGAGCTGGTGAAGACGGGCAACGCGGCGCTGCGGGCCGAGATCGTGTCGATGGACGGGGCGGTAACCACGGAGACAGAGGTGGTGGATAATAAGAATGGGACGTATGAGGTGAGGATAATTGTACTTTGTGTATGACATCTAACTTGCAATATATGTATTGTGTTAATGTATGTAACGTACAGTTGAAGTCAGAAGTTTACATACACTTAGGTTGTAGTCATTAACTAATTTTTCAACCACTCCACAAATGTCTAGTTTTGGCAAGTCGTTTAGGACATCTACTTTCTGCATGACACAAGTCATTTTTCCAGCAATTGTTTACAGACAGATTATTTCACTTATAATTCACTGTATCACAAAAAAAATCAAAAAAATGATGTCATGGCTTTAGAAGCTTCTGATAGACTAATTTACATCATTTGAGTCAATTGGAGGTGTACCTGTGGATGTATTTCAAGGCCTACCTTCAAACTCAGTGCCTCTTTGCTTGACATCATGGGAAAATCAAAATAAATCAGCCAAGACATCAGAAAAACAATTGTAGACCACAAGTCTGGTTCATCCTTGGGAGCAATTTCCAAATGCCTGAAAGTACCACGCTCATCTGTACAAACAATAGTACGCAAGTATAAACACCATGGGACCACGCAGTCGTCATACATTTCAGGAAGGAGGGCAAAAGTTAAAAGTGCACATCGATCCCAGAACAACAGCAAAGGACCTTGTGAAGATGCTGGAGGAAACAGGTACAGAAGTATCTATATCCACAGTAAAACGAGTCCTATATCGAAATAACCTGAAACGCCACTCAGCAAGGAAGAAGCCACTGCTCCAAAATCACCATAACAAAGCCAGACTACGGTTTGCAACTGCACATGGGGACAAAGATTGTACTTTTTGGAGAAATATCCTCTGGTCTGATGAAACAAAAATGGAACCGTTTGGCCATAATGACCATCGTTATGTTTGGAGGAAAAAGGGGGAGGCTTGCGAGCCGAAGAACACCATCCCAACCGTGAAGCACGGGGTGGCTTCATGTTTCATGTTGTGAAGGTGCTTTGCTGCAGGAGGGACTGGTGCACTTCACAAAATAGATGTCATCATGAGGAAGGACAATTATGTGGATATATTGAATCTCAAGACATCAGTCAGGAAGTTAAAGCTTGTTCGCAAATGGGTCTTCCAAATGGACAATGACCCCAAGCATACCCCCAAAGTTGTGGCAAAATGGCTTAAGGACAACAAAGTATTGCAGTGGCCACCACAAAGCCCTGACCTCAATCCCATAGAACATTTGTGGGCAGAACTGAAAAAGCGTGTGTGAGCAAGGAGGCCTTACAAACCTGACTCAGTTCCACCAGCTCTGTCAGGAGGAATGGGCCAAAATTCACCCAAATTATTGTGGGAAGCTTGTGGAAGGCTACCTGAAACGTTTGACCCAAGTTAAACAATTTAAAGGCAATGCTACGAAATACTAATTGAGTGTATGTAAACTTTTGACCCACTGGGAATGTGATGAAGGAAATAAAAGCTGAAATAAATCATTCTCTCTACTATTATTCTGACATTTCACATTCTTAAAATAAAGTGGTGATCGTAACTGACCTAAAACAGGGATTTTTACTAGGATTAAATGTCAGGAATTGTGAGAAACTGAGGTTAAATGTATTTGGCTAAGGTGTATGTAAACTTCCGACATCAACTGAATGTATTGTGTCAATTGTTTAATGTACAGTGTTTACTTTGTATACAGCAGGACTGTCTAGGACTATATTCCCCTGGAGGTGCCTGATAAGGTTCTGTTCCATAATATTCTGCAGGTGGGCTATACCATGCGCTCTGAGGGGGAGTTCTCCTTCTCTCTCCTCCTGTACGACCAGCCGGTGAGGGGCAGTCCGTTCCGGCTGCGTGCGGTCAAGCCCTCGGACGTCCTGCAGTCTCCAGACGATGTGAAGAGGAGGGTGAAGAGTCCTAGTGGGACAGGGGGCCACATCAGACAGAAGGCTGTGAGGAGACCCTCCAGTATGTACAGCACCACCAAGAAGAAGGAGAACCCCATCGAGGATGAACTCATCTACAGAGTCGGTAGGTGCAGATCATAGAGACATGTAATCCCTGTTTAATATTGGTCTAACTGTGGTACAGATGCTCATATTAACTTTTTAGTCATTTAGGTGATTATCTTTTGACTTAAAAGAAGTGGATTTAACTAAAGTCGGTAAGACAAGTCATATTGCAAGTAAACACATTTTAAAAACAGCTTTCTTTGCTACGCTCTTTGATAATCAGTTAAAAAACAGGCCATGGGGAAAGAAGGGAATACAACACATTGGTTCAATGCTCCTATCATTTTTTTAAAGCACTATTACTGATGAATACATTCACATTTGACTTGTTATTTTACTCTTGTATCCAGAGGCAGTGCATGCAACTGAAGTTGGTACAGTAAGACTAAAGTAAGACCACCACATATCACGATCAAGTTGGATAATAGCTCTCTTAGTTATCTCAAAGTGCAGGCTGCAGGGTACAGACAATGCTGTGGGAAATACTCACACTTTGTTTCACTGCCCTCAGCAATCTTACTGATGAAGATCTTTTGAGGTCTCTGTGATAACTCGTGACTCTGCTATTTAGCCCTTGGGCCCATGGACACAGACTGTGTTCTTACTGGATGTGTGATGGTTTGACTCATTCTTATTGGATGTGTGTATTTGACAGGAACCAGAGGGAGAGATAAAGCAGAGTTTACAAACCTCCAGGGAATCTCCACCTCCAGCAACGGACGCATCGTAGTGGCTGACAGCAACAACCAGTGTATACAGGTGAGACTACAACCAGTGTATACAGGTGAGACTACAGCCATACAACCAGTGTATACAGGTGAGACTACAGCCATACAACCAGTGCATACAGGTGAGACTACAGCCATACAACCAGTGTATACAGGTGAGACTACAGCCATACAACCAGTGTATACAGGTGAGACTACAGCCATACAACCAGTGTATACAGGTGAGACTACAGCCATACAACCAGTGCATACAGGTGAGACTACAGCCATACAACCAGTGTATACAGGTGAGACTACAGCCATACAACTAGTGTATACAGGTGAGACTACAGCCATACAACCAGTGATAGAAAGGTAACCATGTGTATAAGTGACAGTGTGCAGAGTGGAATGAGTGTAAACATGAATGGATGCAAAGCAGAAAATGTATTAAGTTAAGGCTAAACTTTCAATCATAGTATCACAGGTCAAACACATATTTCAGGGCAAATCTCAAATGCCACATTGTTCCTTATTGTCCCTTTTAGAAAAAGATTATCTCAAATCCAAATCTGTTTCTGAGTGTTGTTGTTGCGCTATTCTTATCCAGGTGTTCTCAAACGATGGGGCATTCAAGCTGAGGTTTGGGGTCAGGGGTCGGTCGCCGGGGCAACTGCAGCGCCCCACTGGGGTCACAGTGGATATGAACGGTGACATCATCGTGGCCGACTACGACAACCGCTGGGTCAGCATCTTCTCCTCCGACGGAAAGTTCAAGGTGAGAGGTCATCAGGTCACTCTAGGAGACTGGTCTTGAGAAAGACCTCGAGCTGAAACCTCAACATTAAACAGTCTCTACTATATCCCATCTCCTTGTATGTTCTATACATAACGATGCACTGAGCTTTCCCATAGCTGCTCCTCAGATCAGACTCCTCACATCTCTCCCTGTCCATCCCTCTGACCCTCCGTTTTCTCCCTCGCTCCCTGACAGAGTAAGATCGGTGCGGGTCGTCTGATGGGCCCTAAGGGCGTGGCGGTGGACAGGAACGGACACATCATCACCGTGGACAACAAGGCCTGCTGCGTGTTCATCTTCCAGGCCAATGGGAAGCTGGTCACCAAGTTTGGAGCCAGGGGGACGTCAGACAGACAGTTCACAGGTAGGGGAGACACTCCTTACTTGATCTGTCTGTGGGTTTGCAGTTTTGGAACAATTCCTGTGCAAGTATTTGACATGTACAGTATACTGTATTTGTACCAGGTCTGGGCACAGCTAGCACTGAGCAACGACACAAACCAATGTACTATACATTATATGCACTGAGCAACGACACAAACCAATGTACTATACATTATATGCACTGAGCAACGACACAAACCAATGTACTATACATTATATGCACTGAGCAACGACACAAACCAATGTACTATACATTATATGCACTGAGCAACGACACAAACCAATGTACTATACATTATATGCACTGAGCAACGACACAAACCAATGTACTATACATTATATGCACTGAGCAACGACACAAACCAATGTTCTATACATTATATGCACTGAGCAACGACACAAACCAATGTACTATACATTATATGCACTGAGCAACGACACAAACCAATGTTCTATACATGATATGCACTGAGCAACGACACAAACCAATGTACTATACATTATATGCACTGAGCAACGACACAAACCAATGTTCTATACATTATATGCACTGAGCAACGACACAAACCAATGTACTATACATTATATGCACTGAGCAACGACACAAACCAATGTTCTATACATTATATGCACTGAGCAACGACACAAACCAATGTACTATACATTATATGCACTGAGCAACGACACAAACCAATGTTCTATACATTATATGCACTGAGCAACGACACAAACCAATGTTCTATACATTATATGCACTGAGCAACGACACAAACCAATGTTCTATACATTATATGCACTGAGCAACGACACAAACCAATGTTCTATACATTATATGCACTGAGCTTTCCCATAGCTGTCTCTTTGATTTGCACCTCAGACAGTTTGCAGGTACTTGGGGTAGAATCTTGTATTCTCCTTCTTTTCACTCTTTGGTCAATGTGATTCTCTTCCATTTCTATAATCTTCCAATGATATGGCTCCACTAGCTACATGGAGAAACCTGTCACTCATTTCAATCTCATCTCTGACTTTGACCTTTTTATTTTTTAGAAAAAAGTGGTACAAACATTTCACTGGAACCAAAGCTGAGTAAATCTGGCCCTGCGTTCAGTAAGTATTGATGTATTCTATAGCAGTCTCTTCATGATACAACTGCCCATTGCCATGTCTTACGTTGTACATTGCTTGGTGTTTCCCTTTGTGGCTAGTGTTTCCACAGTCCTGTTGTGTACAATGTCCTAAAATAGTCTGGAACTTCCTCTACTGCACTGTTATGTTGATGACTCATCTTCTCTCCGCCTCCTCTCTTCCCTCTCCCTATCGCTTCCTCTCTCCCTCCCTTCCTCCCTCCCCTACCCTACCCTAGGTCCCCACTTTGTGGCGATCAACAACAAAAATGAGATTGTGGTAACAGACTTCCACAATCATTCGGTGAAGGTACATCTCACTATTCTCTCTTTCTGTGTGTGTGTGTTACTGTTGTCGTATCAGGTTGGTTTAAACTGCTTTGACTTCAGGCCTTGAGTGTTCTGTTGTGGCAGCTTTGTGTCACTCCCTCACTGGCATCCTGTAGTTACTGTACGTCACTGTGCCACAGGAAAATGTCCCACTTCCACTGTTGGCTATCTGATGTCAGTTTGAATCATTTCAAATGAAAGGAGTAGAAATCCACAAACTCTGTTATAGTCAATGTTGGATGTGCGTAGTAGACTACCTCTGAACTGTTTAGGTTAGGGTTAGGGTTGTGGTTTAAGGTTGTGCTTGAGGCTAGGGTTAGTGGATGTGGACATGACGCTAGGGATTTGGACATGAAGCTAGGGATGTGGACGAGGTTAGAGTTAGGGTTGAACATGGATTTGGACATGAGCTAGGGTTGAGGTTAGAGTTAGTTTGAACATGGGTTTGGACATGAGCTAGGGTTGAGGTTAGAGTTAGTTTGAACATGGATTTGGACATGAGCTAGGGTTGAGGTTAGAGTTAGGGTTGAACCTGGCTGTGGACTGTCGTGGAATAATCAGAATTTGTTTGTAAAATATGTAAGATGTTTTATATTCATCATATGTTTGTAAATTACTTCTCATCAAGAATGTTATTGTTGTATAATACTGTGGCAGGGTTGCAGTTATCTGTTCTATGTCAAGACTAAGTTGCATGGGCCGCAGAGAGGGGAGAGGTCAAGGGGTCATCATGTGTAAACATATCTTTTGCTCCACTGTGTTTGTGTGCCAGTTCACTCCCTACTTTTCCCATCGGGGAAAGGAGGATGGCAGTGTCTGGAATCATTCTATCCTCTCCGTGAGTTTGTCCAGGATTGGTTGTATTTAGAGTTGGTTGTATCTTAATGACAATTTGATATATGCCTGTTGATATGGAGGATTGGTTTATGGTTCTGAGTTTGAGAAAGGAGACAAAGCTGAACGATGAATTATGCCGATGCTGTCTTGTCCTGTGTGTGTCTTTGCTATAAAGGACCTCATTGGAAATGTAGAAGGGTCTCTCAGAGAATTCATGGTTAGACACTGAATTGCCTGAGAGTCACAGGATTGTGATAGAGCTGATATAATTAAAGATGGACTTTGATAACTAACTCTGACTTGTGTGTGGTTTGCGCTCATTATTTGGTAAATAGAGGAAATTTCCACGACAGGACATGAGCTAGGGTTGAAGTTAGAATTAGGGTTGAACCTGGCTGTGGACATGAGCTCGGGTTGAGGTTAGAGTTGAATCTGCCTGTGGACATGAGCTCGGGTTGAGGTTAGAGTTAGGGTTGAACCTGCCTGTGGACATGAGCTAGGGTTGAGGTTAGAGTTAGGGTTGAACCTGCCTGTGGACATGAGCTAGGGTTGAGGTTAGAGTTAGGGTTGAACCTGCCTGTGGACATGAGCTAGGGTTGAGGTTAGAGTTAGGGTTGAACCTGCCTGTGGACATGAGCTAGGATGGAGGTTCGGACACACTACTTCTGAACAGTTTGAATTCCTTCCCTAATAGGTGTACAGTGCAGACGGGGAGTTCCTGTTTAAGTTTGGTTCCCATGGCGAGGGGAACGGACAGTTCAACGCCCCGACGGGCGTTGCCGTGGACGCCAACGGGAACATCATCGTTGCCGACTGGGGGAACAGCAGAATACAGGTCAGTTATTGATGATCTTGATGACAAGATCAACAAGCAGCCTGTCATTATTTTTGGTTTGCCCTTTTGCGTTAGATCAAAAGTAATGTAACTTATGAGTACAGCTGACCCTGACCCTGACCTTGTATTATCTTGCAGGTGTTTGATAGTTCCGGGTCGTTCCTATCCTACATCAACACCACAGCAGACCCTCTCTATGGTCCACAGGGCCTGTCTCTCACCTCTGATGGACACGTGGCTGTGGCTGATTCTGGGAACCACTGCTTCAAGGTTTACCGCTACTTGCAGTAGCCATTGCTTTAGGGACAGTCTGTTGCAGGCCTACCACTACCAGGGTACGTCCCAAATGGCCCCCTATTCCCTTCATAGTGCACTACTTATTACAATAAACCCACAGGGCTCTGGTCAAAAGTAGTGCACTATGTAGGGAATAAGGTGCCATTTGGGATGTACCCCAGATCCAGGCCAGACAGACAAACCAACCACAGCCTGACTTGGGTCCCAAAAATAGGTCAAATACTTGAAAGTATTTGAGATGTGCTTGATTTATCTATTTATTTGAGTTTGCACTTTTGGGACTGTTTCAGGCAAACGAAATCAAGTGCAGCACTTGAAGTATTGGAAAGCATTTGATCTAATGTATGTATTTTTGCCCCCAGGTCAGAGCACATGTGCTATCACTGAGCAACGACACAAACCAATGTACTATACATAATATACAGGTGCAATGATCTTTCCCATAGCTGTCCCTTTGATTTCCACATCATCCAGTTAGTGTTCTCTGAACCCCCCCAACATCATGAAGTAACCATATAACCCCCGTTTACTCCTCCATGTGGTGTGTTATGGAGTTTACTTTGTCCCAAATGGCACCCTATTCCTTATGTAGTGCACTACTTTTGACCAGTGCACTACGTAGGGAATAGGGTGCCATTTGGGATGCTGCCTATGTGTGTAGAGTCTATTTACCTCTTTGTTCGGTCATTGATGTAAAACTATGAGGAGGTATGAAGTGTGTATATACTGTAACTGATATGAGACCTACACGACGTTCAGATCAGTGATAGATTGACGTATAATAGAGCCATGTTGTGAAGGAGCTGGTCCCAATGCATGAAGTTGTATCTTTACCTTGTCAGCTCAGACAGGATGACATAACAGTGGAGTTTATGAACTCATCAGTTGTTTCTTCTCCATAAGTGCAATGAACGATGTGCTTACAGTGAAACCAACCAACGCAAAAGCTTTTGAAACAATTTATTTCTCAGTTATCTAAGAACAAACTGACTTAATCTAAAGCCATCTCACATATAAAAGGTCATCACCATCTGTGCATTGATTTGCTGTATGTACTTTGTATGCATAACTGTGTAATGGATCATTATGCAGCTTTATCTGTGCATTGATTTTAAAACATATCTTTTGGTTATTCCGAGAACAGCAGTCTAGCATTCCAGCGTTTCTAACTAAGTATGGCAGCTGTCCTAAAGTGTGCTTTTTAAAACAGGAGTTCAGCCGGAGAAGAGATGTCATATGTGAGCAGCACAATTATTATAAGTACAAAAATGAAAAATGGAATTGGTCATTTATTTTATACACTAGCTCAGCATTTACAAATTATTTTTCTAATTTGTTTTATTTGTATTTTTTTGAAATTCACGCCTTTGTCATTTGTCTCAATATACAGAAAAAAAACCTAACCACTTGAGGGGATTTTTCAGAGTCGAACAAACAGTGCAGATTTAGAATTTGTAAGATTTGATTTGCCAAAAAATTGTTGGTTTTGTAATATGACAAAAGTTGGAGTACATATTGAAAACCAGTACGTACCCATGATTATATTACTTAGTGTTATTGAACATGCAAAACTACATTAGATTTGACTAACTTATGGTTTTCAATCTTAAATAAACACAGTCAACAGAATTACCGTTTATATAGTTGGTCTTCAGAAGCTGAAACCACAGTGTGAATGTTTCACAGCTTCAGTGTGTGTTAAAGGACTAGAGCTATGTTTCATTGCCTTATCAGGTTATAGCATTTCATTACCGGGTTATAAAAGTTCATTACCAACTTATAACTATTGTCCTGAGGGAAACATTAGCATTTGACGAGCTACAGTGGAACACCCCCTGGTTTTCATCACTGTAACAACACAACAGAGTCCCTATAACCTCTGACGTCATGAAGTCAAACAGCAGCCAGACAGATTGTAGCCAATCAGAGGCTATTTTATTAAGGAGTATTAGACACATCACAGTCTAACTTTGTTTCAACAATATGTCTCTCAATCTTCTTTCTCTGTGAATATGCACGGGTAATAAAAGCACATGGTTTATGGAGATACTGAGTGTGCTTTCTGCTTTCCTCTATACAAAAAAATATATCCTTCTCTGAATCACAGTCTCTCTGTTGATTCCCAGGACTGTTATCCTAGGTCAGGTGACATTCAGGAGGCACAACTTTCTGAAACGTTTCAGATAGAAATGTGTTGCATAGAGCCAACATATTTCCCTATTCTCAATGGCAGAAAAACATGTCTGTTCTATATAATTTATTTATATCTGGACGTTCACTGAAGGGAAGCCGTGGTTTAGATTGAACACTGGTTGAGCTCGTAATATACCATGAAGTCCTTGAGCATGTTGCAGGCTTTACGGTTCTTAGTAGCTTTACACTTCCTCTCCTCTGGAATCTCCTCCAACCACATCTTATTATCCAGGACATAGACAGGCCTATGGAAGATAGCATTTAGTTATACAGGACCTGAGGTGGACAACATTTAGTTATAGGGGCCTGAGGTGGACAACATTTAGTTATAGGGGCCTGGGTAGGACAACATTTAGTTATAGGGGTCTGGGTAGGACAAAATTTAGTTATAGGGGCCTGAGGTGGACAACATTTAGTTATAGGGGCCTGGGTAGGACAACATTTAATTATAGGGGCCTGGGGTGGACAACATTTAATTATAGGGGCCTGGGGTGGACAACATTTAATTATAGGGGCCTGGGGTGGACAACATTTGGTTATAGGGGCCTGAGGTGGACAACATTGGAGTCTCTCACTCAAACTGCACTGGAATAGTCTCATATTCTACACTGTACATATACTTTACATTTCCCAAAAGATAAATCACAATCTATGGCCCAAATAGTTAAATTTTTACAGAATCTCAATTCAAAGATATCCTCTCTGCTGTCTTTCTTACCTGGTGATTCCATGTATTATATCAATACCGTCTTACAATATATTGACACACATAGTTAGTTGAAAAGGAAGACTGTGTCCCAAATGGCACCCTATCAGTGGAAGCTGCTGAGGGGAGGACGGCTCATAATAATGGCTGGAAAGAAACCATATGTTTGATACCATTCCATTAATTCCGCTCCAGCCATTACCACGAGACCGTCCTCCCAATTAAGGTGCCACCAACCTCCTGTGCACCCTATTCCATAAATAGTTCACTCCTTTTGACCCTGGCTGTGACCCCACTCTTCGAGGGTGTCTCAGGGGGAGTTGAGATATGCAAAAAACACATTTCCAAACGAATTACACACACGTGTACATGTGAAATATCACAAATATAATAACACTCAACTAATGTATTATTTTTATAACATGGTGCACTACTTTGACCAGAGCCCTATGAACCCTGGTTAAAAGTAGTGCACTATATAGGGAATAGGGTGCCATTTGGAACACATCCCATCACTTACTTCCCACTGTGGTCAGTGGTGTGAGAGATGGTTCTATCTCTCCCCATGATCAGGTAGTTACTGTCAGTCTTCATGTCAAACTCATCACAGGCTTTACGCTTGATCATGTCTCTCACTGCTCCAGTCTGCATCACGTCTTTACCTGGCATAGCAGAGAACCAGCACAAGAATAATGTAAAGGAAATTATACTTCCAAGAGAATGTGTGCGTGCCAAATGGCACTCTTTTCTCTATAAAGTGTACTACTTTTGACCAGGGCCCTTCCAAAGTAGTGCACCATAGGAAATAGGGTGCCATTTGGGACGCACATTGTAAGGACCTGTAGAGCAGAGCACTCACCTGTCTGTAGGATTTTGGTCAGTATTGTGGTATAATGTTTAAAAACTCCGTCGTCGGATGAGTTGACAATCTTGACGATGTAAACTGTCAGAAGGACAACAGGATGGTGTTAGTACCGGCTACAGCACATTAGATTTATTTTGAATATTTGGGTTAGAGGTATGAACTCACCATAATTCGCAACAGGAAAGAAACAAGCAAAGGTTCTGCGAGTCTCTTTCTCCATTTGTTTACTGTACGTGACTCTCTTCTTTGGGCAGTCACCTGAGACAAAGCAAATAAAAATACATACACAATATAACTAATATATTGTGAACTAAATATGTATTCTGTCCAGACAATACAAGCTGTATGGAGTGCACATACCCTCTGCACAGGAGCACACATTGTCCTGACAGATCTTGGAGATCATGTTGCTCTTCTGCGGTGCGCTGTAGAACACAGTGCATCTCCTCTCTGTCGGGACATAGTTCAGCATTAGTCACTCAGACGATGGCTGTGTCCCATACGGCATCCTATTCTCTTTATTGTACACTACATTTGACCAGGGCCTAAACCCTCACCAGGCTGCACCAGCCCCATGGACCTTCCAGATACCTTACAACAATAGACATAACATACCCTAAACTAAAGATGGTGGTATACCTGGGTTGTAGTAGTCATAGACCACAGCAGCAGCGGGCTGCACCAGGCCCATGGGACTGATCTGTTTGGCCCGGAACGCTACACACTGGGGTTCCTCTGTGATCTGGAATACATAGCGACAATACAACGTCAGAGGCAAGAGAGGACAGCATTGGCGAGAACACGAGGTCTCAAGATATAACTTTTGTGATTCAATTTATATGAGATGTACAGTAGTCATAGCTGATACTCATTGACGTCATGGCTTTGGATACAAGAGGTCTTACCTTAGCGAAGTAGAGGAACACTTTATTTGGGGCGACGTCATAATGGTCAATGTACTTCTCAGTACCCTTCACATTCTAGAGGAGAGGAAAATAAAAAAGATGTCAAATTCCATAGTCTGACTGACAACATGTCACTAGACAGGTTTCCATTGACCTAGGTTGTCGCGCCCGATATGTTTAATGGAAACAGCAGATATGAGAAATGTTCTAAAGATGGAAAACATATTTATCTGTTCGAACAGGGGTGGATTTCTTTTGTCAAACTTTCTTTATTGCGACAAATGATGATGGAAACTGTGTTTTTAGAAGAAATGACATTTGCCAAATCATTTTGATGGTGCACACGGGACATGTGATTTCACCGTGTAAATGTAAAGCTATTTGTATACAAATATTCTTTCTTTGCAGGACAAGGAGGGTCCTGACTTTCAAGAATGCCTGAATTGCTTTTCCGATTGGCTGGCAAGTTTCACCATCCAATTATGTCAGATCTACAGGAGTGCAAGGTTCACCATGTCACGGACCGTGGCGATACGTTGGCACAGGAGAATTATTAGAATATGGCAAATATTTATTCATTATTGCATTATATCCATACTGGCTTTCGCAGGCTACCTGAGACATGAAACAGAGAGGTGGGAGGGCAGACATGCTACCTGAGACATGAAACAGAGAGGTGGGAGGGCTACCTGAGACATGCAACAGAGAGGTGGGAGGGCAGACAGGCTACCTGAGACATGAAACAGATAGGTGGGAGGGCAGACAGGCTACCTGAGACATGAAACAGAGAGGTGGGAGGACAGACGGGCTACCTGAGACATGACAGATAGGTGGGAGGGCAGACAGGCTACCTGAGACATGACAGATAGGTGGGAGGGCAGACAGGCTACCTGAGACATGACAGATAGGTGGGAGGGCAGACAGGCTACCTGAGACATGACAGATAGGTGGGAGGGCAGACAGGCTACCTGAGACATGACAGATAGGTGGGAGGGCAGACAGGCTACCTGAGACATGACAGATAGGTGGGAGGGCAGACAGGCTATTGCCATATTTATTATTGTGCAATTTGCCTAAATGGGTAATAGAAACACTTCAACCACTACATTTAATTAGTTTAGCTGTGGCGTCATTAAGTCACGCTGTTTTATCTTCACAATAAACGCACCCTAGCAGGCAATTGTCTGATATATTTTATTGTTAGTTAAGTTAATGGAAACAGCTAGTGTGAATGGTTAAAATGTGTTTTCTTCCCGGAACCAATTCTGCCATTTCAAAGGAGGGTCGCGATAACTGTGGTATATGGTTGTTTTTTCCTTTTGGAATCAATCCATAGTGTTGAAGATCCGCACTACAGCGCCACTGAAATGTAAAGGCAATTTCCAATTGAGCAGTCAAATGCAGCATTTACCATGAATGCAGTCTCAGTGAACACGGAAACATTGACTTTAAATTTAAATTGTGCTGTAGTGCGGATCTTCAGCACTACGGATTGAATCGAGCCCATAGATGAAAGCACTGACTGTGGATAAAAGTGCCTGCTAAATAACAAAAAAAAAGAATGTAAATCAATGTCAAATGTAGGCCTACTGTACCTCCTCCAGATCCTGCATGTTAGGTTTGAGTCCACTGAGAAGGGAGATGTCCACGATGACCATGCCTGTAGAATTACCACTGGTCAGTCTGTAGGAGAGGAGAGGAGAGATAGAACCATGTCTCCACTCATCCCACCCCATGCATGCATACACACACACACACACACACACACACACACACACACACACACACACACACACACACACACACACACACACACACACACACACACAATATACAGTGGGGCAAAAAAGTATTTAGTCAGCCACCAATTGCGCAAGTTCTCCCACTTAAAAAGATGAGAGAGGCCTGTAATTTTCATCATAGGTACACTTCAACTATGACAGACAAAATGAGAAGAAAAAAAAATCCAGAAAATCACATTGTAGGATTTTTTATGAATTTATTTGCAAATTATGGTGGAAAATAAGTATTTGGTCACCTACAAACAAGCAAGATTTTGGGCTCTCACAGACCTGTAACTTCTTCTTTAAGAGGCTCCTCTGTCCTCCACTCGTTACCTGTATTAATGGTACCTGTTTGAACTTGTTATCAGTATAAAAGACACCTGTCCACAACCTCAAACAGTCACACTCCAAACTCCACTATGGCCAAGACCAAAGAGCTGTCAAAGGACACCAGAAACAAAATTGTAGACCTGCACCAAGCTGGGAAGACTGAATCTGCCATAGGTAAGCAGCTTGGTTTGAAGAAATCAATTGTGGGAGCAATTATTAGGAAATGGAAGACATACAAGACCTCTGATAATCTCCCTCGATCTGGGGCTCCACGCAAGATCTCACCCCGTGAGGTCAAAATGATCACAAGAACGGTGAGCAAAAATCCCAGAACCAGAACCTAGTGAATGACTTGCAGAGAGCTGGGACCAAACTAACAAAGCCTACCATCAGTAACACACTACGCCGCCAGGGACTCAAATCCTGCAGTGCCAGACGTGTCCCCCTGCTTAAGCCAGTACATGTCCAGGCCCGTCTGAAGTTTGCTAGAGAGCATTTGGATGATCCAGAAGATTGGCAGACTGTCATATGGTCAGATAAAACCAAAATATAACTTTTTGGTAAAAACTCAACTCGTCGTGTTTGGAGGACAAAGAATGCTGAGTTGCATCCAAAGAACACCATACCTACTGTGATGCATGGGGGTGGAAACATCATGTTTTGGGGCTGTTTTTCTGCAAAGGGACCAGGACGACTGATCCGTGTAAAGGAAAGAATGAATGGGGCCATGTATCGTGAGATTTTGAGTGAAAACCTCCTTCCATCAGCAAGGGCATTGAAGATGAAACGTGGCTGGGTCTTTCAGCATGACAATAATCCCAAACACACCGCCCGGGCAACGAAGGAGTGGCTTCGTAAGAAGCATTTCAAGGTCCTGGAGTGGCCTAGCCAGTCTCCAGATCTCAACCCCATAGAAAATCTTTGGAGGGAGTTGAAAGTCCGTGTTGCCCAGCAACAGCCCCAAAACATCACTGCTCTAGAGGAGATCTGCATGGAGGAATGGGCCAAAATACCAGCAACAGTGTGTGAAAACCTTGTGAAGACTTACAGAAAACGTTTGACCTCTGTCATTGCCAACAAAGGGTATATAACAAAGTATTGAGATAAACTTTTATTATTGACCAAATACTTATTTTCCACCATAATTTGCAAATAAATTCATTAAAAATCCTACAATGTGATTTTCTGGAATTTTTTTTCTCATTTTGTCTGTAATAGTTTAAGTGTACCTATGATGACAATTACAGGCCTCTCATATTTTTAAGTGGGAGAACTTGCGCACTTGGTGGCTGACTAAATATTTTTTTGCCCCACTGTATACGCCCAGACACACATCGCTGTACTCACCCCACACACACAGTGTAGACTAGGGACTTCTCCCTCTCCTCATCCTCCTGTGGGGCATGTCTCTTCCTGCGTGTGCGCAGGTCAAACCATTCTACCCTGCTCATGGGCTCATCACTAGGGTTCCCGTCCCCTTCAGACTCATAGTTATAATAGTCGTCTAGCTCAGGACCATCGTCCGCGGTCTCTGTAACATTGCACATTATTCACCGTTACACATTTATACTGACAATGAATAGTGGTTTATACTTTCAAGCAGCACTCCAGCAAATGTGTTTCGTGTTTATAGATGCATTCTGACTGAAACTTACTTCTGTACTTAACCTCTCCCTCCACCGAGACTTTGAGACTGTAGAAATCACAGAACAAGTCCTTCTTCTCCAGAGTTCTGTAGGTCTGGACCACCTGATGACATATAACACGCACTGTGGACACTTCCACAGATTCAGACAGCCTTACAATGTTAGAATCATCATCACTTACTTTTCAAATTAATTTACTGAATTTACTTACGGATAAGGTCCCGTTTCCCTTCCCTATTGTGTTAATAGTGATCGGGCTTCCTGGGTTCACCTGACCAGACAACAGAGATGTAAAACAGCATTTGAGAAAGGAAATCAGAGTACTGCTGGAATTCTAAACTCAATCTCACCTGGAAGGCTGATAGGGTCAGGGCATTATGTTTCGTAAGATGAACTCCCTGCTTTCGGCCATTTTGGTGACACATCTCAACATTAAGATCCAAGTCTTCAACATCATTTTCCAGGATGCTGTACTTAGCTAGAGCCTCAAGAGCTACAACTGTATCCTGTTGGAAAGAGGGAGAGAGATAGAAAGTGGGAGAGAGAGAGAGCAAAAGAGAGTAGAAGAGAAAGAGGGGAAGACAGAGAGCGAAAGAGGCATAAAGAGGTATAAAAAGAGGGAAAGAGTGAGAGGGAAAGAGAGAAAGAGCAAGCGAGGGAAAGAGCGAGCAAGAGCGAAAGAGAGAGAGAGAGCGTGAGAGACGGAAAGAGAAAGAGAGGTAGAAAGAGTGGCAGGACGAGAGAGAAAAAAAGAGAGCGATTTGCACATTGTTACAACACTGTACATAGCCAATAATATAACATTTGAGTGTAATGTTCATTTTTTATTGTTTATTTCCCTTTTGTTTCTTGTCAATTTCACTTGCTTTGGCAAAGTAAACATATGTTTCCCATGCCCTTTGAATTGAGAGAGAGAGTGAGAGACACAGTGAGAGAGAGACAGCGAGAGAGAGACAACTTCAACAATATAAAAAACAAGAACAGGAGAAGAACAGAGCACGAGAGGAGAGGATCAGACTGCTGGAGGAGAGGTTGAGGGGGGTGGCTTGTGACAGAGAACAACCCACTAGAGAGGTGGCCACCCCCGCAGAGAAGCCAGCAGAACAGCCCACCTCAGTTCCCGACAAAAGTCTCGACACCACAGCAAAACGGTCCACACCAGACCCTGACCATAGCGCCGACATCACAGAAGAACAGACAAATGAAGAACCCCAAGCCCAGGGTCCCTCACCCCCTCTGAGCCACCCTGATAGCCCTCCTGACAACCCCCCCCCCCCCCCCCCCCCCCACCCCCCACACCCACTGAGGACATACACAAGACACAGATAGTACTACTTATGGACTCAACTGGGAAATATATACAAGACAATAAGTGTGTCTAAACTCTGGTGTCCAAACAGCCAGCGCGCCCTAGACCTTCTGTCTGAGGACCAAATAGGTTCACCTAGCCAGATAATAATACACACAGGCACAAACGACCTGAGAACACAGCAGGAAAGGGTGGCCACAGCACTGAAGGGAGTGATTGAAAAAGCTTCTACTTTCCCCAATGCACAAGTGACTATCTCCTCCCTGCTACCACAAAAATACTTCCACCCTGCTACCATACAGCGGGTAAACACAAGTATTTCCCGTGACTGTGCCTCAAAACCATGTTTTCCTGGCCCACCACTCCACCCTAGACTTGAATAGCCTCTATGACCAGGTCCACCTATACAAGGCAGCAGTGCCCACCTTCACCCGGACCCTAAAGGACATCGCTCTCAAACGTGGCCCCAACCCTTCACACAGGAGCAACAGATCAATAGACAGCCAGTCCAGACCAGCGAGAGACCCCCCCCCGGACCTGCACATAGAGGACCCATGCCGAGAGGACCTACTTCCAGACCACAACACCACCAGCCACATACACACCCCCACCCCACCAATCAACAACCCCCCAAGTCAACCATGCCCACACCCCATTTAGGCCCCCTCAGATCAGACCTATGCCCCTCCTGCCCACCCCATGCACCCCACCCCCACAAAGAGGGCCTCAACATGGAAGTCACACATACGCCAAGGCCGTGAGTGTGCAAACAGACCCAACCCCCACTCTTACACTAGCCCAAGCCAATGGCATGTACCAGATGCTCAGCAGGCTCTGTTCACACTTACTGGCCTGAGGCCAAACCACTGATCAGAGATGCAGCCAAGAGGCCCATGATCACTCTGGATGAACTGCAGAGATCTACAGCTGAGGTGGGAGACTCTGTCCATAGGACAACAATCAGTCGTATATTGCACAAATCTGGCCTTTATGGAAGAGTGGCAAGAAGAAAGCCATTTCTTAAAGATATCCATAAAAAGTGTCGTTTAAAGTTTGCCACAAGCCACCTGGGAGACACACCAAACATGTGGAAGAAGGTGCTCTGGTCAGATGAAACCAAAATTGAACTTTTTGGCAACAATGCAAAACGTTATGTTTGGCGTAAAAGCAACACAGCTGAACACACCATCCCCACTGTCAAACATGGTGGTGGCAGCATCATGGTTTGGGCCTGCTTTTCTTCAGCAGGGACAGGGAAGATGGTTAAAATTGATGGGAAGATGGATGGAGCCAAATACAGGACCATTCTGGAAGAAAACCTGATGGAGTCTGCAAAAGACCTGAGACTGGGACGGAGATTTGTCTTCCAACAAGACAATGATCCAAAACATAAAGCAAAATCTACAATGGAATGGTTCAAAAATAAACATATCCAGGTGTTAGAATGGCCAAGTCAAAGTCCAGACCTGAATCCAATCGAGAATCTGTGGAAAGAACTGAAAACTGCTGTTCACAAATGCTCTCCATCCAACCTCACTGAGCTCGAGCTGTTTTGCAAGGAGGAATGGGAAAAGATGTGCAAAACTGATAGAGACATACCCCAAGCGACTTACAGCTGTAATCGCAGCAAAAGGTGGCGCTACGAAGTATTAACTTAAGGGGGCTGAATAATTTTGCACGCCCAATTTTTCAGTTTTTGATTTGTTAAAAAAGTTTGAAATATCCAATAAATGTCGTTCCACTTCATGATTGTGTCCCACTTGTTGTTGATTCTTCACAAAAAAATACAGTTTTATATCTTTATGTTTGAAGCCTGAAATGTGGCAAAAGGTCGCAAAGTTCAAGGGGGCCGAATACTTTCGCAAGGCACTGTACCTTGGCCTAAACATCAGCGCCACAGGTAACTTCCACAAAGCTGTGAACGATCTGAGAGACAAGGCAAGAAGGGCATTCTATGCCATTCAACATACAAATTAGGATCTGGCTAAAGTTAAAGAATTAGAAGGGGGCAAAGAGAGAGAGAAAAAGAGAATAGTATAACTAGGGCCAGGAGTTTTTCCAAGTCACTTCAGGTGGTCAGTGATAACTCCTAGCTCCAGATCATAATGCTCTGATGGTCTACTGGTGTCTTGTCCTACAGTACCTACCCGTCTGTCTACTGGTGGCTTGACCTACAGTACCTACCCGTCTGTCTACTGGTGGCTTGTTCTACAGTACCTACCCGTCTGTCTACTGGTGGCTTGTCCTACAGTACCTATCCGTCTGTCTACTGGTGGCTTGACCTACAGTACCTACCCGTCTGTCTACTGGTGGCTACAGTACCTACCCATCTGTCTACTGGTGGCTACAGTACCTACCCGTCTGTCTACTGGTGGCTTGTCCTACAGTACCTATCCGTCTGTCTACTGGTGGCTTGACCTACAGTACCTACCCGTCTGTCTACTGGTGGCTTGACCTACAGTACCTACCCGTCTGTCTACTGGTGGCTTGTTCTACAGTACCTACCCGTCTGTCTACTGGTGGCTACAGTACCTACCCATCTGTCTACTGGTGGCTTGTTCTACAGTACCTACCCATCTGTCTACTGGTGGCTTGTCCTACAGTGCCTACCCGTCTGTCTACTGGTGGCTTGTCCTACAGTACCTACCCGTCTGTCAGCTGGTGGCTTGTCCTACAGTACCTACCCGTCTGTCAGCTGGTGGCTTGTCCTAAAGTACCTACCCATCTGTCTACTGGTGGCTACAGCACCTACCCATCTGTCTACTGGTGGCTACAGTACCTACCCATCTGTCTACTGGTGGCTTGTCCTACAGTACCTACCCGTCTGTCTACTGGTGGCTTATCCTACAGTACCTACCCGTCTGTCTACTGGTGGCTACAGTACCTACCCGTCTGTCTGCTGGTGGCTTGTCCTACAGTACCTACCCGTCTGTCTACTAGTGGCTTGTCCTACAGTACCTACCCATCTGTCTACTGGTGGCTACAGTACCTACCCATCTGTCTACTGGTGGCTACAGTACCTACCCGTCTGTCTACTGGTGGCTTGTCCTACAGTACCTACCCGTCTGTCTACTGGTGGCTACAGTACCTACCCGTCTGTCTACTGGTGGCTTGTCCTACAGTACCTACCCGTCTGTCTACTGGTGGCTACAGTACCTACCCGTCTGTCTACTGGTGGCTTGTCCTACAGTACCTACCCGTCTGTCTACTGGTGGCTACAGTACCTACCCGTCTGTCTACTGGTGGCTTGTCCTACAGTACCTACCCGTCTGTCTACTGGTGGCTACAGTACCTACCCGTCTGTCTACTGGTGGCTTGTCCTACAGTACCTACCCGTCTGTCTACTGGTGGCTTGTCCTACAGTACCTACCCGTCTGTCTACTGGTGGCTACAGTACCTACCCATCTGTCTACTGGTGGCTTGTCCTACAGTACCTACCCATCTGTCTACTGGTGGCTACAGTACCTACCCATCTGTCTACTGGTGGCTACAGTACCTACCCGTCTGTCTACTGGTGGCTACAGTACCTACCCGTCTGTCTACTGGTGGCTTATCCTACAGTACCTACCCGTCTGTCTACTGGTGGCTTGTCCTACAGTACCTACCCGTCTGTCTGCTGGTGGCTACAGTACCTACCCATCTGTCTACTGGTGGCTTGTCCTACAGTACCTACCCGTCTGTCTACTGGTGGCTTGTCCTACAGTACCTACCCATCTGTCTACTGGTGGCTTGTCCTAAAGTACCTACCTGTGTAGAGCGGAACCCTCCTCCATACTGCCTCTGCTCAGTGAGCCAGCGGGCAATGTGCGTCGCATACGTCACGTCTTCCTCCGCCACCGTCTGGAGCAGGGCGTAGGCCGTGGTCTCCACAGAGATGGCCTTTGCCTGGGGAACCCGATTGGCCCTCTTCTCCCCACTCAGCCTTAGAGCATCACTGGCCTCCCAGTGACATGTAGCTTCCTCTACAGGAGAGAGATAGCACCTTTTATCTAAGATTGTATCTAGACGGTTCTTGGGCTGTCCCCATAGGATAACTTTTTGAATAACTTTTTGGGGTTGCAAGTAGAACCTTTTTTGTTTCCAGTTAGAACCTTTTTTGTTCCAGGTAGAACCCTTTTGGGTAAGGTGGCAAAAATAACCACCATTGGGACAGCGCACAGATTATTTCTGTGAGCGCTGGTGTGCCATCCTGAACAAATGCTCTATTGATTTAATTACATTAATTGTTGACCAGTTGAAAAAGTATTTTATTGAAATGGATAACACAATTGAAGAGAAACGCACAGCTCTGCAAGGAGCTGGTCCCAGAACCCGCGGGACTGAATGTCTTTAATTTATCAAGCAAGATATTGAGCCCTGCCCATGTCTCCTTACTTAATAAAGGGTTATATTTTGTGCTATATTTTGATGTTAAGGTAGACACGTTTAAGTTTTTTAGAAACATCCATTTAAGGGAATACTTTAGCTTCTCTAATCGTAATATTTCTACTGAACCAGTAGTTTACTCACCTGCACATACTCCGACTCCTTTTAGATGTAAGAGTTATTTTATACCTCCAGCCAATCGCAATCATTCTATCGAGACATCGCAAACTCGACCAGCAGTATGATCTCTATTATTGAATCTCTCGATCCTCTCCCTGATAATACTTTGTTAGTTACTTTTGATGTTGAGTCGTTATACACAAATATTCCACACGAGGGCGGTATTGAAGCTCTGTAAAATGTTATTCTGCAACGTGACCCTAATGAACTACCTTCCAGTACCTGCATTATAACATTGGCTGAAATACTACTCACACAACTATTTCATGTTTCTAAATGATTTCTTTATTCAGACGAAGGGTACTGCTATGGGATCCCCCATGGTTCCGAACTATGCTAATGTGTATGTGGGCTACATTTTTTTTATTTATTTTACCTTTATTTAACCAGGCAAGTCAGTTAAGAACAAATTCTTATTTTCAATGACGGCCTGGGAACAGTGGGTTAACTGCCTGTTCAGGGGCAGAACGACAGATTTGTAACTTGTCAGCTCGGGGGTTTGAACTCGCAACCTTCCGGTTACTAGTCCAACGCTCTAACCACTAGGCTACCCTGCCGCCTCATGGAGAAACAGTCCATTTTCAATCCTCTCAAAAATGTTTTCTTGCCTAACATTATTATGTGGAAACGGTATATTGATGATATTTTTGTTCTATGGAGGGGTGATGCAAAACAGCTCCAGGCGTTCCATGCTTTTCTTAAATTCTGAGCATCTGAGATTTACTATACAATCTGACACATTTCAAATAAATGTCCTTGATCTTCTGATCTTGTGTGAAGATAAAGTTCTATACACTGATCTTTACAGGAAACCTACTGATCGTAACAGTTTGTTGAGGGCTGATAGTTGTCACCCGCTTCCCATGGAAAACAGTTTGTCCTACAGCCAATTCTGTCGAATCAAAAGAATTAGCAAATAATATGAAATAATATGCAAAGAAAAGTCAAGGAGAAGACGTACAAAAATGGTCAGACTAATACTGCCATTGAGAAAATTGAAAACAAAACGCGACATGATCTTTTTCAAGGTCAATCTCACAAAAATAAGCATTCTTGCGTTCTAACTACCCGCTATTCAAAGTGCTCTAAACAAATTAAGGGAATCTTCCACAAACATTGGCACATTCTAAGATCCGATGACAGTATCGGTAACGTTATTGTGTTTTCGGACCATCCTGTGGTCGTGTTCTCTCGGGGCAGAAATCTCAGAGACCAATTGGTACACTCTGATTTACCACCCCAAGATATTCCTGAACAACCTCTATTTGCGCCCCTACTGGATGGAAATTACAAGTGTAATGGCTGGGAAAACAGGGAAACAGATCCCATTCAAAGGTGTTATCACGTGCTCCGCTAAGGCAGTTATTTATCTTATAACTTGTCCTTGTGGTAAAAAGGATGTGGGTTAACAAAGCGCGAATTAAAAGTACGTACCTCAGAGCATCGTAGCACCATTAGGTGCAAAAACTTGACTTACCCAGTTCCGGTCTACTTTTTGGAAGCAAACCACTCGATTTCATCCCAATGTTATATTGGCACCGAACATGTCACTCTCCCTAGGAGAGGGAGTGACCTCGACAATTTATTGTTAAAACGAGAGGCTGCCTGGATCTTTAATTTAAAGACCCTTGCTCCCTTCGGTCTCAACGTAGACGTTGATCTGAAGTCATTATTGTGATTGTTCTGATGTAAATGTCTGTAGGCCTATGTAGCCAAATTGTATCTATGATCGTATGCTATCCATTCATGCTTTTGGTATGTTATTTTAATATATGAGAATTAACCAACGATATCAGGCCACACCCGGCCATGATTACAGACACCTGTGTGTGTCCTTTGACACTATATAAACTAGTCACCCGCAGTGTTCGTCATTATACCCTGATAAAGACTATGTCGAGATGTTGGATATTAGGTTATTGAAGTATTGCATCTGAGCTCCTAGTGTGCGGCTCCCCTTTAATTGTTCAAGTGTTCTACTCCGCGAGCCAGCACCTCGCCAAAATAGATGTGGGTTTCTTTCGCTTCTAGAACCCTTTTGGGTTCCAATTCGAACCTTTTCTAAGAGTGTACAGTAACTTTAAAGAGCGAGTAAGTTATCCTTTTGAAAACGGCATATGTGCCATCGATGAGTCAAACATGTATTCTAATGTCAAAATTGACCTGAATTTATAAATAGGATAATTTGGTCAGTGTTGTTCGAAACGGTCATTTGCGAGATGATAGGAAGAAAATGTTATGTCATGGAAAGCAGGGTACGGAAACAGTTTATTTGGTTGGGTCAAACATGCCCACAGCTGGCCTAACCCAAGTAATCAATTCGGAGTGCAGCTTCTCGCGACACGATCGTAATGCCCATGGTCAATTTGGTTTGACATTCGATATCCCTATGGGATTAGAATGTCAATGGCTCAACACAAACAAGACACCCACATTGAACCACCACCCCAAGACACGGCCGCTGTATTTCCTAATGACCAAGACGGAAAACAAGGCCAAATCAGGAAGTTCAGCCCCCACTTTAACAGCGGCATACTTTTGCAGGGGAGACAATCAGTAATCTGTCGCCCTCTGCTGTTTAAATATTGTCATTGTGTATATCTGCGTACTTCACTCAATATTCATACAGCCAAGGAAATCGTTGTCTACGCAGAATACCCTATGTAGACTTTCTCCAGCCACTACCTGTAATACTTTACATGAGCTATTTATCAAATCAGGTTTATGTCCAAAAGGAATTAATTAACAGTATTTATGTAAACACTTGTGGTAGACGAATATAGCCCTCTGATCTAGAGGACTACTGAAGTAATATGACAATTAGATAACCCATAGTCCCTCTTATCCAGATGACTAGTAAAGTTACAAGGTACTGACCGTTGTCGCAGTGTGCCAAAGCCCTGAGTTTGGTCTGAGCCGTGGAAGCAGCATCTCCACCAGGGGACGTTAGAGAGAGGGCATAGGAGGTGATGGATACAGCGAAGGGCCTCTCAAGGGAGTCCAGCTTCGACCCCAGGTAGACCTTAGCCTGCTCCATAGCATACCTCTAACATGGGAATGGTGGATAGATTTAGCATTATAATTAGCAATATGCATGAGCTTCATTCTGGTGTATACTGTTGCAAAACCTATTTGCCCATTTAGGATAATTCCACAACTTTTAGTCAGGTTAAGTCAGTGGTGTTAAGGTTAAGTCCATGACTTGAATGATGTATTACCACTTCTGAGTCTTGTCCTTCAGTGTACAGCGGCACAGCGTGGTGCATGGCTATCAGAACGAACGCTGTCAGGGACACCTCTCCCTCAAACCCTCCCACTCCACCCTGATGGGAATAGAGAGATAGCAGACAGGTAAAGACACAGTAATGTATTGTATGTTATGGTAGTGTACCTGCATGGTCCGGTCATGGAGAACATTTGGGTCATACATAGAGGTTAGAGGCGTGGGATTGCTACCGGAAATTTGCCAGTTCGAATCCCTGACGGGCTGAAAAAAATTGGACGAGACGACTAGAGGGTTGTTAGGTGACAAATCCTAGAAAGACGACATCTCCAGCTGCTGTGCCCTTGAGCAAGGCACTTAACCAATAAACTGCTCACCATGCGGCGCACTGTGGCTGCCCACTGCTCCAGCTACTCCAACCGAATGTGTTTTTGTGTATGTGTGTCTATATTGAAGTGGTTGGGTACAGCAGAAAACACATTTTCACACAGATGAATACAGAGCCCCAGGACATCAGCACAATTAGACCCAACCAAATCATGAGAAAACAAAAAGATAATTACTTGACACATTGGAAAGAATTTACAAAAAAACAGAACAAACTAGAATGCTATTTGGCCCTACACAGAGAGTACACAGCGGCAGAATACCTGACCACTGTGACTGACCCAAAATTAAGGAAAGCTTTGACTATGTACAGACTCAGTGAGCATAGCCTTGCTATTGAGAAAGGCCGCCGTAGGCAGACATGGCTCTCGAGAAGACAGGCTATGTGCTCACTGCCCACAAAATGAGGTGGAAACTGAGCTGCACTTCCTAACCTCCTGCCCAATGTATGACCATATTAGAGAGACATATTTCCCTCAGATTACACAGATCCACAAAGAATTCGAAAACAAATCCAATTTTGATAAACTCCCATATCTACTGGGTGAAATTCCACAGTGTGCCATCACAGCAGCAAGATTTGTCACCTGTTGCCACGAGAAAAGGGCAACCAGCGAAGAACACACACCATTGTAAATACAACCCATATTTATGCCAATTTATTTTCCATTGTATACCTTAACCATTTGTACATTGTTAAAACACTGTAGTTGAATTTTGTAAAGTACCGGTATATATTACTCAATTCCAGTACTGTATGACTTTTTCTATTTGTTTTTAGTGACATTGATTTCTTCTTATATATAATATGACATTTGTAATGTCTTTATTGTTTTGAAACGTCTGTATGTGTAATGTTTACTGTTAATTTGTATTGTTTATTTCACTTTATATATTATCTACCTCACTTGCTTTGGCAATGTTAACACATGTTTCCCATGCCAATAAAGCCCTTGAATTGAATTGAATAGATAAAGTATTCTTACCTGCATGGTGCGGTCATAGAGTGGGTTAGGGTCAGTGAAGGCTCCACTGGCCAGCTGTTTAGACACCAGGTAGGAGATGGACTGTTGGATGTAGGAGTCCTCCACTGAAATCACGTCCCTGCACTGGGACAACTCCTTGGCTATAAAGGCTGTCAACCAAACACTGCTTGGGGTTGACAGGAAAGCTCCATAGGATCCGTCTGTCTTCTTGAAGGTCAGGATTCTGCCGTATCCTTGGAAAGAGAAAGAATCAATTCATTTCAACTGTTTGATTCCCACAAGGGTAGATGTCTCAAAGTGATTAACTTAAGATGTCCCCGGTGTCCCCTCACCAGCCTGTATCATGGCCTGAGCTTCGTCTCTGCGTTCAGCCTTCAGGTCGATCCACTGACCCGTGGTGTCCAGGTATCTCATGGCGTGGATGGCTGGAGACATGGTGACCATTGTCTGCTCCGCACACCCCATGGGTAGGGAGATGAGCCGGTCCACTCCATCCAGGTTCAGACAGTTCTCCACGGACTCTCCCATCACGCCACCTACATGGGCACAGAGCTTATACATGGGACCATGAGGTTTCCCCCTTATAGTAGTTAACTAGACCTGGAGATTGGTCAGGGCAAACTGGTCAGGGAAGACTCCTAGTCTGAAATAATATCTCCTGGAACAATATATATATATTTTTAAATGTAAACATTCAGTACTTACAGACCCCACATGAACAGAAAGTCTGTCTAAAAGTGTGGGTAGAGCGAGTCTGTGGACCCTACTTACCTTTGACACTGATGTAGGCGTCAGATTCCAGTCCAGGTACAGCACTAGGAGGAGGTGGGATTTTAAGTTCGATTGACTTGGCAGCTGTGCGACATAGATAAGAAGTCGAGAACCTGTTTTAACTCAATGTCTGATTTGGCTTGTTTGCATCAATGTCCCTTTAACTACCGAGGTCTGATGTTCTGATAAACAACATTACCATTCCCATCAATGTTGTATTCATGTTGTATTGAGACCAGTTCCCCTTCCCCCTGTATAACAGAACAAAAGGTGAGAGTCTCATTCAGAATGGTTATACAGACATATACAGATGTAGGATCTGAATTTGAGCCTGTTCGCTACAGCAGGAAAATAATCCTGCAGTAGCAGGAAATTTGAATTATGACATTTTTGTAAGGGTTGCTCATTTTTTTTACATAAGGGAAAATCAAGTCTGAAATGTCAAAGTGGAAATTACAAACTCCAGACCCCTTTTAAACCTCAAAAACACTAGTTTTAAATGTCATGCCTGCAACAGGGTGATCAAATTAATTTTGTAAAATGGGAGAAAAATGGTAAAAAGAGATTAAAATCCACATGTTGCCAGTTGTGTTCAGCACAATAAAGAAGTGAGAACAGCATGTAGCCTAATGTACTATAGAGACATAGAGTAGAACTACTGCGTATTAGAAGGAGAAAAGTGATAGAAGTTGAAACATTTGTCAGTGGTGTGTTCATACCGTGACTTTGAGGTCCTTCTTGATCTGGTCGCGAGCGGTCTTAGTGTAGGCCTCTACCTGGATAGGGATGTTTCCTATGACCAGAGGAACCACGGTGAAGTAGACAGGGACAGCAGACTTACCAGGTACTGTCACCACCTCCTTGTCCCCTCTGTCTCCCCCTGCACTGCACAGACCCTCCACCCACGCCAGCTCTACTGTCACCTTCACAGAGAGAAACACATACAGTAGACATGGCAGTAGATGTAAGTATAGTCAAAATGTCTATCAAAGGAATCTACAGATGATAATGTCTGCAACTGCTGTTTATTTGAATAAATGGCTGTTGGGGGCATTTTGGATTTGAATATATTGTTTTGACATATACTGTTTTAAGAAAACAAGTTACCTCCATGCTGTCGGTTCTGTAGTTGTACACAACAGCTTTCACCTGCAGCTGTTCGTTTCTCTTCACAGAATAGGGCAGTCTGAGCGAGACAAAGAAGTCCTGGAACACCAC
The DNA here is from genome assembly GCF_045791955.1 of Oncorhynchus clarkii lewisi. Classification (NCBI taxonomy): domain Eukaryota; kingdom Metazoa; phylum Chordata; class Actinopteri; order Salmoniformes; family Salmonidae; genus Oncorhynchus; species Oncorhynchus clarkii. The sequence continues at coordinate 16,780,142 of NC_092173.1, read as the reverse complement.
CAGAGGCTTGGGCTCAGCTATACAAAACCCTGAAGGGAAAGCCATCACTAACATTAACCACTTGATGACTGTCCTCTGAAAGTCTAATGGCGTAATGATAACCTGAGCGCCAGTCTCTTTGTGTTATCATGACAACTTCTTGTCACTCGTTGTCATGGTTGGCTTGACAATCAATGTCAAACTGAGTTGGCAAGAGCACAAACAGATTTGGGACCAGGATAATGTAATGGTCTTAGGTTAGAAGGAAGAGTTGACCTGCCTTTTGTTTTAGAGATTCCCACTGCTTGAACCTCCCAGGTAGTGATGGAGTCAGGGACAGCAATACTGTGTCTGAAAATAATAACGTACAACATGATTTAACTACTAGTTACACTACAGTATATTGGCTTCCAGGTTTGACCCAGTCTGTTCACATGGTCAGGGAAAACTCTGGGCCCCAGTCATGACAGTCCTGGCTTGTGTCCCAAATGGCACCTTATTCCCTAGTCTACTAGTCAAAAGTACTGCACTATATAGGGAATAGAGTGTTGTTTGGGACGTGGCCCTGAAGTCCACGATGTTGCAGATTACCAGGTTACCTTACGAGACCAGAGGGCTCCACATCAACGATGTCCCACATCCAGGTCTGAGGGAAGTAAGAGCGCAGGTGGACAGACACCTCATCTATGGCCTCCTCCTCATCCATATCATCATCCACTAGACAGGAGGACAGGGAAGAGGACAGGGAGATATGCATATACTCAGAAAACATTCAAAAATGTTCAGCTTAATCAATGCAAAATATGTGCATATACTGTAGTACAACTAGTCTGCAAAAATACAAAAGTATTGATTTATCTAATACTGAATGCGCCACAATAATCTGTAGATTGTAAGATTCTTCTTAGATGTTATTGTCCAACTACTAATGTAATAATATAATAAGATAGTGTACTTCTAGCCAGGCTATATGTCTTCCTGGTCTTCTTGATGTTGTTCCTCAGCTTGGTGGCATCTCTGCAGCACTTGAGGAAGGCAGTGCGACAGGAAATAGACTTGTGGGTGGTTTTAGCATGACGACTCTCACAGGACAGACCCAGGCTGTTAAACCTGGCCCCATCCTGACAACACCTCTTCTCCATATTATCTGGGTACCTGTTGACTGCAGACAAGAACTCTGTGTCTAACTAATACATTATATACATGTCATTTGCTAAGGAATGTTTTTGCTGAAACATATCTGAACAATTGTCTAGGAAGGATTATTGAAAGATATCCTTTGGAGTGCTGTCCATCTTATATAACTAATAATAGTTGATACTCTCACCATAAGAGTAAAACTAGCATGCTCAGAGGATGGAGGGAGAATAGAAGTCCCACCAAACAGGGAACAGTCCCAGAACATTAGCTAAGATTCCCATTAAGTTCTAGATAGGGTTTGATCTAACATTAGGATTAAAAAAAAAAGTTAAATATCCTTGGAATGTTCTCCTAAAGTTCACTAAAATGTTTTACATGGTATCCAAGACTATGACTGATGATCTAGGATCGCTTTTGCCTCTAAGAAAAGGCTAAATGTATATTGGTGAACATCAATGGAATAAACGTCATAAAAACTGACCTATTTGGAAATTATTGTGCAACATTGTGGGAATGTTCTGTGCAACCTTTGTGAATATCATAAGAATATTTTTGCAACATCCAAGACTTAATTCATATGTTCTGTCAACATTCTTACAACATTAAGGGAATGTCCTGTGCAACCTAACTTAGACATTGTATGAATATCATCATAACTGAGCATATCCCTTGTAATGTACCCACCAGGTTACCACAAATGTTCTGGGAACCTTTAAAGAACTCAGAAAGGCTGTTCTGTCAACATTCTTGCAACATCAAAACAATGTTTTGTGCACCCTGATACAAACATTATCTGAATGTCAGCACAACTGCACAGTTGCCATATCCCCACAATGTTCCCAGAACTTAATGAAACATTCTGGGAACCTTTAAAGAACAGACAAAATGTCGTCTGGGAACAGCTTGTACGTTAGGTGAATGGTTTTCTTGCCCCTTAAAAGAAACATTGTAGGATCGTCCGCAGAACTGGATCGTTTTTGTGTTTTGGAAAGATATCTTTTGTGATGCCCCCACAATGTTCCAACCTAAAGAAACATTCTGGGAACCTTTAAAGAACATATGAAATGTGTTATAGGAATGATCTTGTATCATCAGGCAAATGTTTTATACAAACGTTCTATAATCATCAGCAAGACTGGACACTTTTGTGTTATGAGAACATTTGCTGCGACCTAAAGAAATTTCTGGGAACTTTCACAGAACCAATTTTGGTTTGCTGGGGTTACTGCTACACCTACTGATATCAGAGAAAGCCTGGTGATGGTTCAAGGCTCTCTTCTCTCTTCTGGTGTTACAGGAGTAATCTGATCAGAGGACAAAAGAAAAATCATTTTACAATATTGTGTGGAATAAATTCCATCAACAACAGCAGCAGCAGTGATGTGCTTTTACCAACCAGGATCCGTACATGTACTATTCACTCAACATTATAATGAGTTAAATGTCTGAATGTAAACCGTACCGTTTCTCACGTGATTCTCTGTATCCACCCAGTTGGTTATAAAGGCGAGCCCAGCGTCCTGTAACACAGACTGGGAGTTCCTGCCCCCTCCCATAGAACACGCAAGGTCATAGGAGTTCATGTAGGCAAACATCTAAGGAAGAAGATTACTTTATTGATCCATTTACTACATGAACAACAGATATTTGTCTTTTGCATATCCCATTCTCCCTGGTAGACAAACACATCCTGTCCTGTACATTCAGTAGATACATATAACAATACATACTGTCCTGTACATACAGTAGATAAACACAGTACATACACAGGGAGATACATTCTCAGGTATACTGTATTTTCACAGACAAACCTGCTCTCTGTGATACAGTACATTAGCTCAGCGTTTTCCAAACTCGATCCAGAGGACACCAAGGGGTGCACATTTTGGTTTTTGCCTTAGAACTACACAGCTGATTCAAATGATCAACTCATCATCACGCTTTGGTTATTTGAATCAGCTGTGTAGTGCTGGGGCAAAAAACAGAACGTACACCCCTTTGGGCCTCCAGGAATTAGCTTAGGAAATGCTCTATTAGCTGATACCAGGTCATAGCCTTGTGAAGCTGTCAACATACACCTGAGACTGAGCCAAAATCCAGACTAATAATGTTATGTTACTTTATCATTTCATCTTTATTTAACCCGGAAGTCACATTGAAATTGAAATATCACCAGCAGGCACACATACTGTATGTAGCTATTCATTCAACCTGGTAAGTGTGTGACAGACAGAGGTTCTGTACCTTCTGAGGAGTGAGTTTGTTGTTCTTGTTGAGGATGTAAACAGCTGTATCTACAGCAGCCAGAGCTACCTTGTCTCCCTGGTCTGTACGGACCACCACATTCACCAAGTCAGCTGGTTTATGCTCTTTAAATGGAAGGATCTCGATCTGAAAACAGAGCAACAAAGACACTGTCACAATCTGCCTCCATGCAAAACTAGATCACTTTGATTGATCTTTATTAGTCAAGTTAAAATCATAAAATGTGCCTTCTTGATGCACAGCACTGACAACAGGATAATACCATAACTGGCTAAGTGTAGTAAGAGTAGAAGTAGAGAAACAAGCGGTGACTATAGAACCTGTCCTTTGCAGATATCTTTGACATCGGCCCATACAGAGTCAGCCACAATGGTAGTCTTCTCTGGTGCCTGTGTGAAGTAGTAGGCCACCAGTCTGAAGGAAGGGACTAGGTCAAGACTGTAGGGCAGACTGAAGGTGGTCAGCTCAGTCCTCTGGACCCTGTTCATCTGGACCACTCTGCCCTTACTCAGGACCTGACACAGAATGGAAACAGAGGAAATAACACATTATTACTCTTCACTACAGATTTTGAAAATGTTAATTTCTCAACCCCAAAGTGCCTATATTGATGTTGGTTACAGCTATGACAACACCAGTCTACTGTAGTGTATGGAAACGTGAAGCTATGCACAGATAAAGTATGTTGCAGAAGTGGTAAATGGTTATCTCCATCCATTATTAGAATGGACTGATACTCCAATATGTTACCATATAGTAGATGTAGGCTGGTCGTGGGGTGCCTGGAGGGGTGATGTCTCTGAGAGTGACCGTCATGGTTCCTCCAGGCTCCAGGGTGACATGTTCTATCTCTACACTCAGGTAGCTGTTCCCCTCAGACTGGACTGCTGACACTGTCATTTTGGCATCACTCACTACTACCTCTTTATCCTCTCCCTCAGCAAACATCTGGAGAGACAAGAACATACAGTGCAAAGTTACAGTACGTCAATATTACCTCCCATGGAAATTAGAGCCACATAGAACACTTGACATAACTACAGTGTTGATTGAAAGTTGAAAGTTCTCTGTGTCTGTCCTGTACCTTTATATCCATAGACGTGGCCAGTTTGGGCACTTCGAAGGTGAGAACAGCCTCACCCTTAGAGTTACCGGATCCCTCCATCTTAGACTCCTGTGTGCCTCCTACAGAGGTCACTGACACTGAAGCCCTCATACGGAGGTCAGGGGCTGGGGATCCATCTGGGTGGGTGGTGGTGGCCTGAGAAGGAAACATGCAGCATACGCCCAGTAGACTATGTCTATAGATACAGTCATATTCTAAATGGTAAGGCCAATACAATTGATAACACCGATAACTATTGTACGTCTCATTTGGAAAAGGGATTTGTTCATCTCAATATGATGTCCTGAATGAATACAATTATATTTTACTCTGTGGCGTTAAAGTTTGTCTTAGAGTGCAGAAATGACCACACAGTACCAGAATAGAGAACTTTCCTCCAGGTGTGAAGTATTTCTTAGTCTTAGACATGTCAAGGATGTATGGAGACGTCACTATCTTTACTGAAGTGCTCTCAGCTTCTTCTAAATCTCCGCCTGAGAGAGCGAGAGACAAAGACAGACAGAGTGGCAGTTACTGTCACACAGCACAATATCCAAGAGAAAATACCTGAATCCGCTGGCATGGTCATGTTTTATCTGACTGAATGAAGGACTTACTTGCTGTTTCTAAAACTGTAACAGCTATGTACAGATTGTATCCCTCCATGTGTTGGATGTTTTGCTTTTCTGCTTTCCCACGTAGGTCTTCAGTTGGCAGGGTAATGCTGGCGACACCGTCTTGAATCTACATTACACCAGAAAAAAGTCAATGGAACTGGCCTGGATACAAAACAATAACTCTACAATCAGAAAATGTGACTTTAATTTGACATTTTTTAATGTACATTTTTAAGATGATAAAGTGAACTCACAGAAGTCTTGTTTTCTAGGCCAGGTAGATGTATTCTTTTGCCTTCTCTGTCTATTAGTCCAAATCTAACATAAGCTATGCCATTGACACCTTTGCCATAGGTGTACCTGCAATCAACACACATTTACTTGACATGCTATGAACAATTCACAAAACAGTCCATAAATACAATCTGCTTCAACAATCTCACCTTACAGAGACGCTGAATTGAAAGGATTCTTCTGTCACTAAATAATATGGCTTCAAAGCTGTTATCGTCACCTCAAAAGTAGGAAGAACTGAAAGAAATAGAGGTGAGCCTCACTTTGTTGTTGTTGGGCCGTATCATACGAGTCACGCAACCTATTTTTGATACTCACCATATTCCCTGACCTCAAACTCCACTGAAGAGTTGGACATGGGATGGTTGATAAAAGTGGCAACAATCTTCCAATGGCCAGCCCTGAAACATATTGACAGAGTAGTGGTCGGTGCTACTCATGTCCTGTGTTCCATAGATTTTATGTCAACATCCTACTTACGTCTCAACGTCAGGGATCATTATGTTCCTCTGAAGGAGTTTACTGGAGTGTAGAGCCTGGTTGTACACCAGCAGGCCTTTGGAGTTCTGCAGAGAGACAGTGAACGTTATTTTGAGAACAGAGATTCAATATAACACAATAATACAACTTTAACATACAGATAGATGTCTTGCAAACGTACAAATATCTTGACATTGATGCTTTCCTCGACAGGCAGCAGATAGTTGTCTAACGTGAAGACCCTGAAATTGACTGGAAAAGGACAAATTGGGATTATAACTAAAATCAGATATAATAGTCAACATTTTTTATTTGAGACTTTACCATTCTCTCCTGGATTGTAGATTGGTTTGTCTGTCTGGATGAAGACATAACCCTTTTTTGTTGACAAAAGGATCGTTTTTTTTTTTTTTAAGAGGTCATTACTCTCTGCGGCCAGTTGGATATATGGCACAATTGTCTTTGTTTTTCCTATGTTTTTGATTGCCTCTTCGTACAGGCTAGGAACGACCTGTAAAACATGATAATAGAGGCAGAATCATATAAATGCACATTCCAGTAGTTCCATAGGTTATGAAAGGAGGTTAGCCTTCTGCATACTTACGCTCATTTTCACCACCTCCTGATAGCCATTGGCTTCATTGAGAGTTACATGCTTTTTTCCAGACAGAACTTTATTATTGTCAGTTTGGTACAGAAAGTATAGTGTAATCTGTGTAGGCTTGATAGCTCCCTGGAGCTGTACTGTCACTGTCTCCTCTACTCCCAGGTGGACTATGTTGGGAGCAGTGATGAGACATCTGCAAACACACACAAACACAAACAAACACAAACACAAACAAACACACACACGAACACAAACAAACACACACACGAACACAAACAAACACACACACAAACAAACACATGCAGGAATAAGCAGGTGGGAGGATAATTTCATAAAAATAGTGAAACAGACAACAACAAAAAATCATTTTTATATAATACTTTACTAAATATATTCACATCACCAAATAATTGTTTAAAATACACTGCCAGAGGACAGCCAGCCAGAGGACAGCTAGCCAGAGAACAGCTAGCTAGAGGATAGGTAGCCAGAGGACAGCTAGCCAGAGGACAGCTAGCCAGAGGTGGAAAAAGAACCCAATTGTAAGACTTGAGTAAAAGTATAGATACCTTAATAGAAAGCTAGTCAGGTGAAAGTCACCCAGCAAAAAACTACTTGAGTAAAAGTCTAAAAGTATTTGGTTCTAAATATAGTTATGTATCAAAACTAAATGTAATTGCTAAAATATACTTAAGTATCAAAAGTAAAAGTAGAAGTATAAATCAATTCAAATTCTTTGTATTAAGCAAAGCAGACACCACTGCAGCTAGCTTCTGTCCTCCTCTGGATACACTGTATCACATTTAGGTAAGACCCAGATGCAGACAGTGTAGAAATAACAAGAGTTTATTACAACCACGGGGGCAGGCAAACGACAGGTCAAGGCAGGCAGGGGTCAGTAATCCAGGAAGGGTGTAATGGGTCCAGAACGGCAGGCAGTCTCAGGGTCAGGGCAGGAAGGGGTCAGTAATCCAGGAAGAGTGTAATGGGTCCAGAACGGCAGGCAGTCTCAGGGTCAGGGCAGGTAGGGGTCAGTAATCCAGAACGTGGGGTAAACTACAAAACGGCAGGCTGTCTCAGGGTCAGGGCAGACAGAACGGTCAAAACCGGGAAGGACTAGAAAACAGGAGCAGGGAAACAGGCAGGAGCAGGGAAACAGGCAGGAGCAGGGAAACAGGCAGGAGCAGGGAAACAGGCAGGAGCAGGGAAACTGGCAGGAGCAGGGAAACAGGCAGGAGCAGGGAAACTGGCAGGAGCAGGGAAACTGGCAGGAGCAGGGAAACTGGCAGGAGCAGGGAAACTGGCAGGAGCAGGGAAACAAAGGCTGGCAGGTTTTACGAACAAAGCAAACTGGCAACAGACAAACCGAGAACACAGGTATAAATACACAGGGGATAATGAGGAAAATGGGCGACACCTGGAGGCGGGTGGAGACAATCACAAAGACAGGTGAAACAATACAAAACCTAGGAGGCTCTTGGTTCTCACCCCTTTCCATATACTTACACAGTAATTATGAATACTCCAACCTATCTGAGCTCTTACAGCATGAACTGACATGTTGTCCACCCAATCAAAGGATCAGAGAATGAATCTAGCACTGAAAACATAAGCTACAGCTAGCTAGCACTGCAGAGAAAACAATATGGTGACTAGTTGACTTAAAGAGAGAGAAAGGCAATAGTTGAACCGTTTTGTTAAGTCAAGTTAAGCTTTTGGTTTACACTGTACACTGTACTGCATGATTGTAGCGGGTTTACTAATGCTCTAGTTCTAGTAGCTATGTTGACTTGACGTTAGCTAAAATGGTGACACTGATGTAGACTGTGCATAGCGGTTAGAGGCTATGATATGAAGGTCTGGCTTGGAAAGGTTTTATCGCCTGGTCATAGACAGCTGACGTGTTGTGTTGTCCACAAGCGAATGGAAATGGTGAGAGGAGGAGAGCGTGTAGATGCGAGAAGGAATTATCCAACGATCAAAGGGATCATGCGGATTTATGTGGCTGCTATGAAAGTGAACTGTGTTTGTGTTTGATCAGGGGTGTATCCTTCCGCCGATTTTGTTGAAAAACGTTTCATAAACGAAAGCAAACATAACGAAACAGGGATAAACATACATGTATTTGTCAAATAGAAACTGTTGTTTGCAACTGTTGGACTAATGATTACACCCTAGATCAGCTAGATGCAGGCAAAATTGTGCAAGGCGATATTGAATGTATCCGTGTCTGTCACCTTGATTGCTCAAATTTCTCTCGGCCTGTGCAACTACGTTGTAAAATTACATTCATAGACTAGGTTACAGAAACCTCATGCTGGGTATAGGGAAAATGTGAGTATCATGCACTAACCTAAATCTATCGATGTTACATTGATTTGGGGGAATGGAAAGTGAATGACAGTCATCCAATATGCTGTAATAGAAATAAGGCCATGCTCATCCCCCAAAATATTGTCCTCCCTCATCCTTAAAGTAATCAACCGCCACTGACACACACACACACACCACACACCACACACACACACACACACACACGCTGTAGTAATATTTGAGAACATGACAGAAAATTAAATTATTATCTACAAAGAATTAGCATGGATAGAACATAACTCACATTGGGTTCTGCTCACTAACTGCAGTCAGTGCAGCCATGATCAGAAGCAGTGTGTTCCTCATCTTTCTGCTTTACCGTCTGATCTGTATCATGCCACTGGAACAAAAGTCTTCTTTTCTTGTCTCAACCCCAAAATATTTAACAAAATACTGTAGAAGTTATCTGTAAAGCAGCTATGTCTGTAATGTTCCAGTTTGTGAGTGCAGCTGCAGCTCACAGAGAACAGGGTGCAGGATCTCAAATTGCACCCTATTCCTTACATAGTGCACTACTTTTAACCAGGGCCCATAGGGAATAGGGTGCCATTTGGGATGCACACAGCATCAACACCTCCTCTAGCCCACCTAACTCTCCTCCTCTCAGCTTCTCTGACTCTAGTCTTGGCATTGGAGAAGGAACGTTATGAAATAAATCACGTGTTTTCCCAGAAACAAGATTTTGCCTGTGTCCCAAATGGATTCCTATTCCCTACATAGTAAACTATGTTTGATCAGAGCCCTATGGGCCCTGGTCTGAAGTAGTGTGATATACAGGGGCTCTGGTCAAAAGTAGTGCACTATGTAGGGAATAAGGTTCCATTTGGGAAGTAGCCTTTCCCAAAAAGCCCAAATACATACACAACATCTGTTTTTCAGACAAGACAGCAGTCTGATTTTCTTCAAAACACTTTATTTGCAGACCACTTTGTGCTTTAGGTCTATGTTACAAATACTTACAGCACATATGCCTTTAACATTGACAATTCCCAAAACATCCAAACGGTATATTTATTTGCATTACATATGTGTGTATATATACAGTACCAGTCAAAAGTTTGGACAAACCTACTCATTCAAGAGTTTTTCTTTAGTTTTACTATTTTCTACATTGTAGAATAATAGTGAAGACATCAACACTATGAAATAACACATATGGAATCATGTAGTAACCAAAAAAGTGTTAAACAAATCAAAATATATTTTATATTTGAGATTCTTCAAAGTAGCCACCCTTTGCCTTGATGACAGCTTTGCACACTCTTGGCATTCTCTCAACCAGCTTCACCTGGAATGCTTTTCCAACAGTTTTGAAGGAGTTCCCACATATTCTGAGCACTGCTTTTCCTTCACTTTGCGGTCCAACTCATCCCAAACCATCTCAAATGGGTTGAGGTCGGGTGATTGTGGAGGCCAGGTGCTCTGATGCAGCACTCCATCACTCTCCTTCTTGGTCAAATAGACCTTACACAGCCTGTAGGTGTGTTGGGTCATTGTCCTGTTGAAAAACAAATGATAGTCCCACTAAGCCTGATTTATGCAGTCTCCCCTGAACAGTTGATGTTGAGATGTGTCTGTTACTTGAACTCTGTGAGGCAATTATTTGGGCTGCAATCTCTGAGGGGTAACTCTAATGAACTTATCCTCTGCAGCAGAGGTAACTCCGGGTCTTCCATTCCTGTGGCGGCCCTCATGAGAGCCAGTTTCATCATGGCACTTGATGGTTTTTGCGACTGAACTTGGAGAAACTTTCAAAGTTGTTGATATTTTCCATATTTGTTTAACACTTTTTTGGTTACTACATGATTCCATATGTGTTATTTCATAGTCCTGATGTCTTCACTATTATTCTACAAAGTAGAAAATAGTAAAAATAAAGAAAAGCACAGGAATGAGTAGTTGTCTCCAAACTTTTTACTGGTACAGTACATGTTTCTGTGTATATAGATATGTGTGTGTGTATGTGTGTGTATACACTCACACAGGCATTAAATGCATTCAACAAAATCCTGAAATCATAATGGTGATGGTAGTAACATGATTTAAAATCAAGATATAAAATCAGCAAAACATAAGCATATTAAAATATAAAGAAATATTGGTATTCAATACTACTTTAGCAGTATGATATTGTAAGTTGCATAGCATTTATGTTTAAAAAAATAAAACAGCAAACAATATACACATCTGAAGTTTATAAAGCAGTGGGTATATGTATTCAGCATCTATCGATACAGTGTGGAGGTCATTGTATGTTATCTTTGTATTATGACTGGAGCATCCATTGACAAGGGGATGGTCTATACCTTCCCTTTATGCATCATTTCAGTGTAAACGTGGCAACCATGTCTGTAACATATTTTATGGGGTTTGTGGCTAAATAGAACATTATCTATAGAGGGAAACAAATATTAGATCTTCATTATTGGCAATCCCTATGGAATATGTGATCAAATAAATAGATATTTCTGTAATGTTGTAACGATAATATCTCTAAAATCCGTGACTTAGATCGTAGTCGCTCATAGTTGGCTTCCCTTTAACTGCATTGTGATAAAACATATTCTGCAGTCCCAAATTGTGCCCAGTTCTCAATATCGCACAATACATTTGGCGAGGGCCCCGCTGGTCAAGAGTAGTGCACTATAAAAGTAGTGAACAATAAAGGGAATAGGGTGCCATTTGGGACACACTCGTCTTCATGGATCATTAAGAATGTTTTTATCATACGATACAAAATATGATGTAAAACCTTTGGAGGACATTCAGTACAGATCAGTCACCTTGTAGCCCTGTAGAGAAATAGAGTGTGCCCAGAATGGCATGGTGCCTTTTGGGACGCAGACATAGACATAGCTATGAGTTCTTACCACTAAGAATCACTGACCAAAGAAATCCCTGACCAAAGAAATCCCTGACCATGCTGAACAGATACAGACACAGAACATAGAAGTACAGTACATAGAACAGACTATCTATGCTGTTTGTGCCTAGTGGATCCATCCAGAGCTGCAATAAACTGTAGATTGCAGACCAGCTGTCTTTAAAATCAACTCACTAGGGGAGAGTGTGGTAAGTTGAGCCACCCTTGTCTCTAGGAAACCACACACAAAATGAATCATTTGACCAAATATTTGGGAAGAGATCATCATTTCATGAAGTCTGTGAAGGAAGAAACCACATGGAAAAAGTGGTAAGCAAGTTAGATCCAAAAAACAGATTTTCACCAAGTCATATTAATTTATTGTGTTAAGAGTTAAGAGGTTTCATGATAGTTGTAACTTAACCAAAGTCGATCATTTAATTTTTTTTCTATACATCAGTTGGGGTGTCTATAAGCTTCAATATGAGGTCCTAAACCTAGCGTGAAAGTGCATCCTTGTACGTAGCTGTGTGGGCTAATAAAGTCTAAATGTTTACCATGGGGTAAGTTGAGCTTATTTCTCTCACATTTTGTGCACAAATTTGTTTACATCCCTGTTAGTGAGCATTTCTCCTTTGCCAAGATAATCCATCCACCTGACAGGTGTGGCATATCAAGAAGCTAATTAAACAGCACGATTATTACACAGGTGCACCTTGTGCTGGGGACAATAAAAGGCCACTCTAAAATGTGCAGTTTTTTCACACAACACAATGCCACAGATGTCTCTGTGGCAGTTTTGATGGAGCGCGCAATTGGCATGCTGACTGCAGGAATGTCCACCAGAGCTGTTGCTAGAGAATTGAATGTTAATTTCTCTACCATAAGCCGCCTCCAATGTCATTTTAGAGAATTTGGCAGGATGTCCAACCAACCTCACAACAGCAGACCATGTGTTACCACGCCAGCCTAGGACCTCCACATCTGGCTTCTTCACCTGCGGGATTGTCTGAGACCAGCCACCCGGACAGGTAATGAAAATTAGGAGTATTTTTGTCTGTAATAAAGCCCTTTTGTGGAGAAAAACTCATTCTGATTGGCAGAGCCTGGCTCCCCAGTGGGTGGGCCTGGCTCCCAAATTGGTGGAATTATGCCCTCCCAGGCCCACCCATGGCTGCGCTGCCCTGCCCAGTGTTGAAAATCCATAGATTAGGGCCTAATTAATTCATTTCAATTGATTGATTTATATGAACTTATATGAACTGTAACTCGTTAAAATCATTGAAATTGTTGCATGTTGTGTTTATATTTTTGTTCAGTATAGATATCTTTGTTAGAAAGAATACTATATTTCCCTTGATGGAGTGATGCTGAATGTAAAAAAATGGGTCAACTTACCCCACTCGTCCCTACAGGGTATACAGTACCTTTTCTCATTAGATCATTAAATTCAGTGCTGTACTGTATGTATGCAAATACAGGACCACACTGATATAGCTTGTGTCCAAAATGGCACCATATTCCCTATATGGCACCCTAATTCCTTATGGACACTGAACAAAAGTAGTACACTAAATAGGGAATAGGATGCCATTTGGGATGGCCCCATAGAAAGTCATTACAACCATGATTTTGAGACTATTGAGAGAACAATTATCCGAAAAACTGTGTGAGATAAACTTGGAACTCTGGATAGAAAAAGTCTGAATTACCTACAGTAGATTTGACACATTTTCCCCCACAATTTCACCCAAACCTGCTTTACATAGTATTATACGAGTTTATACAATTATAAAATCAAAGGCAGGCACAAATGATAGATAACCATTAATACATACAAAACAAATAGAAAGTGTTTCTTTAGCACCTACTGTAGGGGTCCTATATATCACATTGTTTCCATCACATGGTTATTCTATCTAAGCACTTGTCCCAAATTACACCATATTCCCTAAATAGTGCACTACTTACAGTGGAAAATAGGGAATAGGGTACCATTTGGGATGCATGTTACAGTATAACATCCAGTGGATTCTTAGGCACCTGTTGAACTTCAACATGAATCAGTCTCCATACTTCAGTACAGAGAGCAGACCTGGGTTCAAATACTATTTGAAATCATGTAAAATACTTAATCTGTGATCAATTGAGCTTGCCTGTTGTAATGGAACCAATTTAAAAGTCCCACTGGGCACTCCAGGCAGGCTAAAGCAAATATATTTGAACGATTTCAAATAGTGTTTGAACCCAGGTCTGACAGAGAGCTACAATAGGACATTACAGTAGGACATTACAGTAGGACATTACAGTAGGACATATTCCCAGTGTTAGCAGACTATTGACAGTGGCTTGACACGGGATAACAAAACACACGTTAACAACTATGACAGTTCTATGCCAATTTTGCGTTCATACTGAATACTGAATACCAGGAATACCGGTATTCGACTCTGGGCCTGGAAGGTAGAAACACTTCTGGCTTTCATTCTTTCCTTCTAATCAGGAACTGATTACATTGTGGGCCTCTCTAGCCAATCAGTAACATTAATCAATCAATCAGTCAATCAATGAACTACAAGGTAGAAAAGACAACCATCAGTGTTGCTGCCCTACAGGCCTGGAGCTGAATAGCCCTGCTTACATGGTCTTTTACCAACTCACTGGACCACCATCCATCTTACAGAGGCATCTGCTGCTTTAGCACCTTTGGACAAATCATAAACGTTTTTGGGATCAAGTGTGACATCATAAAACAAAGCAATAATAAAACGTGGGCAAGTGCCTTAAACAGAACAGGTTACAGGTACTTCCCTAGTTGGGGCTGTCTCCCCATATAGATAGATTGTTTTACCTCTATGGTCTCCCCTACAGCAGAGCAGAAGAGCTGCAAGATTTCAAGTAGGTTTTTGTACAGAACTAAACTCTCATTGTTGATTGTGTTGTTTCAGTTGTCCCATCCCTTTCTTTTTGTCCCAATGTAAAAAAACAAAACAAATAGGCACATAAAAAATATATCTGTCAGCGTTTATTTTTATGTGGTGAATGTCTGTCTGTCAGTCAGTCTGTCTGTCTCAGTGGTCGTGTCGAAGGAAGTCTGTCTATCAGACCTCTGAGCTGTCCAAGCCACCGCTAGTGAACCCTGATGTTATCATGGGCTCAGTGGAGCATGACGTTGCCGTGGGAACCTCCATCTTCTTCTTTTCCTGTCTGGACCGTACGGTTAGCACTATGACAATGATGATGAGGATGGTGAGGAGGAGGCCCACCAGGATCCCTATGATCAAGACCAGGCCGTCCTCGCTCTCCACAGGATGGTTCAGCTCCCTGGGCACCACACCCCGAGTGAGGACCTCCCGGTCAGGGCTGGTGCGGCGCTGGCGGCTAAGGTCCAGGGAGATATGGAGAATATTGGTGCCACGGTTGTTGTCCAGGCCGATGTCCTCTGTTAGGTCTGGCAACCCGTTTGCTGACCGCCTGGAGCGAGACTGGGACTGGGACAGGGACGGGCCTCCTGCAGACATAGTTTGACGCTGGGTTTCTCTGTCCATGCTGCTGTGTTGGGTCAGGGAGTGGCCTCCTGCAGACATACTGCTGTGCTGGCTGAGTGTGTGGTACTCCAGACTTCTCTTCCCGATGCCCCTGTTGGCATTCTCTCTGGAGCGGACAGTGTAGATGGTGTGGATGAACCACTCTCTCCCTGCTGACACCTGGACACCAGAGGAACAGGGTTAGTCATAAGGGCTGGGTAGTTTACTTGACAATGAAAGGAACCATTTCTGGTCCTACTGCTGATCATTAAAACTAGAGTCTTTCATTGAAACAATAACAAAGCAACACCCTGCCTCTGTTTTGGGCCTGGAGAAATGTAATGACTAAAATTCATCAACAGTTGAACTAAGCTCATGAGGCATAAGTTATATTCGTCAAGAATCAATGGGTGTATATCATTCATTTACAAATTAAATCAGTGGAAGAGAGTGTTAGAAATAGGAATTAGACAGGGCTGTTTCTTCTCCACTATTCTTTTCACGCTTGCTATAGAACCACTGGCAGACAGAATACGTCAAGATTCAAAGATAACAGGAATTGTCATCGATAAATAGTGTGGTGTAAATAAGCAGGATGTGTGTTGTGTTCTGCTGCGTAGGGTCCAGGAGACCTACCTGGAACAGTGCTGTAGAGTCCATGCTGAAGCCGTCAGATCCAGGCTGTCTGACCAGGGCCAGGGCCTGAGGGTCGTCTACAGCCAGCAGAGCCCTGAACCCCACGTTACCAAATGACCTGGCCTGGGTCTCTGGCTGGGCCTTATCCTGGAGGAGGAGAGGGAAACACTAGTAAACACTGTACCAACATTGGACCATGTCAAGGTCTATAGGGTATTTATGTGAATTTACCCTGTACTACTTCCTTGTCTGCATCTCAAATGATCCCCACATAATGCACTACGGGCCCTGTACTGTACAGTACTGTACTTACGATGATCTTGAATCTATAGAGCAGCGAGGGAGCATCAGCCAGACAGCCATACTCATTGTTGTTGGGGTTGTACTTGGGCACGTATCCATCCGCGCCGGTGCACAGGAACACCTTCTCTATGTTACAGATAAAGGAATCTCCCAGGTTCTGGACTGGATCCACCATCACTCTGCCATAGATCATATCCCCTGGGAGGAGATCAGCTGTGAGTTAATACAGTAATGAATGAATCAAACAGATAGCCCCATTTACTATCTCCATCCCAAATAGCACCCTATTCCCTATGTAGTGCACTACTTCTAATCAGGACCCATGAGAAGGTGGTGTGTGAGAAGGCGGTGTTGGTTTGTAACGTTACAATACCTTGTGAGAAGGCTGTGTTTGTTTGTAACGTTACAGTACCTTGTGAGAAGGCTGTGTTGGTTTGTAGTGTTACAGTACCTTGTGAGAAGGCGGTGTTGGTTTGTAACGTTACAGTACCTTGTGAGAAGGCGGTGTTGGTTTGTAGTGTTACAGTACCTTGTGAGAAGGCTGTGTTGGTTTGTAGTGTTACAGTACTCTGTGAGAAGGCAGTGTTGGTTTGTAGTGTTACAGTACTCTGTGAGAAGGCGGTGTTGGTTTGTAGTGTTACAGTACCTTGTGAGAAGGCTGTGTTGGTTTGTAGTGTTACAGTACCTTGTGAGAAGGCGGTGTTGGTTTGTAGTGTTACAGTACTCTGTGAGAAGGCGGTGTTGGTTTGTAGTGTTACAGTACTCTGTGAGTAGGCGGTGTTGGTTTGTAGTGTTACAGTACTCTGTGAGAAGGCAGTGTTGGTTTGTAGTGTTACAGTACCTTGTGAGAAGGCAGTGTTGGTTTGTAACGTTACAGTACCTTGTGAGAAGGCGGTGTTGGTTTGTAGTGTTGTGTTTGTTTGTAACGTTACAGTACCTTGTGAGAAGGCTGTGTTGGTTTGTAGTGTTACAGTACCTTGTGAGAAGGCGGTGTTGGTTTGTAGTGTTACAGTACCTTGTGAGAAGGCGGTGTTGGTTTGTAGTGTTACAGTACTCTGTGAGTAGGCGGTGTTGGTTTGTAGTGTTACAGTACCTTGTGAGAAGGCAGTGTTGGTTTGTAGCGTTACAGTACCTTGTGAGAAGGCGGTGTTGGTTTGTAACGTTACAATACCTTGTGAGAAGGCGGTGTTGGTTTGTAGTGTTACAGTACCTTGTGAGAAGGCGGTGTTGGTTTGTAGTGTTACAGTACCTTGTGAGAAGGCGGTGTTGGTTTGTAGTGTTACAGTACCTTGTGAGGAGGCGGTGTTGGTTTGTAGTGTTACAGTACCTTGTGAGAAGGCGGTGTTGGTTTGTAGTGTTACAGTACCTTGTGAGGAGGCGGTGTTGGTTTGTAGTGTTACAGTACTCTGTGAGAAGGCGGTGTTGGTTTGTAGTGTTACAGTACTCTGTGAGAAGGCGATGTTGGTTTGTAGTGTTACAGTACCTTGTGAGGAGGCAGTGTTTGTTTGTAGTGTTACAGTACTCTGTGAGTAGGCAGTGTTGGTTTGTAACGTTACAGTACCTTGTGAGAAGGCTGTGTTTGTTTGTAGTGTTACAGTACCTTGTGAGAAGGCGGTGTTGGTTTGTAGTGTTACAGTACCTTGTGAGAAGGCGGTGTTGGTTTGTAGTGTTACAGTACTCTGTGTAGGCGGTGTTGGTTTGTAGTGTTACAGTACCTTGTGAGGAGGCGGTGTTGGTTTGTAGTGTTACAGTACTCTGTGAGTAGGCGGTGTTGGTTTGTAGTGTTACAGTACTCTGTGAGTAGGCGGTGTTGGTTTGTAGTGTTACAGTACTCTGTGAGTAGGCGGTGTTGGTTTGTAGTGTTACAGTACTCTGTGAGTAGGCGGTGTTGGTTTGTAGTGTTACAGTACCTTGTGAGAAGGCTGTGTAGGTTTGTAGTGTTACAGTACTCTGTGAGTAGGCAGTGTTTGTTTGTAGTGTTACAGTACCTTGTGAGAAGGCGGTGTTGGTTTGTAGTGTTACAGTACCTTGTGAGGAGGCGGAGTTGGTTTGTAGCGTTACAGTACCTTGTGAGGAGGCGGTGTTGGTTTGTAGTGTTACAGTACCTTGTGAGAAGGCGGTGTTGGTTTGTAGTGTTACAGTACCTTGTGAGAAGGCGGTGTTGGTTTGTAGTGTTACAGTACCTTGTGAGGAGGCGGTGTTGGTTTGTAGCGTTACAGTACTCTGTGAGTAGGCGGTGTTGGTTTGTAGTGTTACAGTACCTTGTGAGGAGGCGGTGTTGGTTTGTAGCGTTACAGTACCTTATGAGGAGGCGGTGTTGGTTTGTAGTGTTACAGTACCTTGTGAGAAGGCGGTGTTGGTTTGTAGTGTTACAGTACCTTGTGAGAAGGCGGTGTTTGTTTGTAGTGTTACAGTACCTTGTGAGAAGGCGGTGTTGGTTTGTAGTGTTACAGTACCTTGTGAGAAGGCGGTGTTGGTTTGTAGTGTTACAGTACCTTGTGAGAAGGCGGTGTTGGTTTGTAGCGTTACAGTACCTTGTGAGAAGGCGGTGTTGGTTTGTAGCGTTACAGTACCTTATGAGAAGGCGGTGTTGGTTTGTAGTGTTACAGTACTCTGTGAGTAGGCGGTGTTGGTTTGTAGCGTTACAGTACTCTGTGAGTAGGCGGTGTTGGTTTGTAGTGTTACAGTACCTTGTGAGAAGGCGGTGTTGGTTTGTAGTGTTACAGTACCTTGTGAGGAGGCGGTGTTGGTTTGTAGTGTTACAGTACCTTGTGAGGAGGCGGTGTTGGTTTGTAGCGTTACAGTACTCTGTGAGAAGGCGGTGTTGGTTTGTAACGTTACAGTACCTTGTGAGAAGGCGGTGTTGGTTTGTAGCGTTACAGTACTCTGTGAGAAGGCGGTGTTGGTTTGTAACGTTACAGTACCTTGTGAGAAGGCGGTGTTGGTTTGTAGTGTTACAGTACCTTGTGAGGAGGCGGTGTTGGTTTGTAGTGTTACAGTACCTTGTGAGGAGGTCGGTGTTGGTTTGTAGTGTTACAGTACCTTGTGAGAAGGCGGTGTTGGTTTGTAGCGTTACAGTACCTTGTGAGAAGGCGGTGTTGGTTTGTAGTGTTACAGTACCTTGTGAGAAGGCGGTGTCGCTCTCCTGTCCGAAGCCCATGGATCCATCAGACAGCCACAGAGATCTTTTAGACAGCAGCAACATCTGAGTGTTCAGACTGAACTCAGCCGCAACCGGGTCACTCACCTGGAATAGGACAAACACAATACAAAGTTTTACCATCTTAGGATAGGGCAACACATACCATTCAGTTACCATCAGAGAACAGACCAATCACAGTGTTACCATCAGTCTACACCTCCTAAGCTGTTTCCCACTAAAGTACATCTCTGTGTGAACTCAAAGATTGTCATCTCACAGACACCTTTAATGGCATGACATTGATGTACACTCTTAGAAAAAAGGGTTCCAAAAGGGTTCTTCGGATGTCCCCATAGGAGAACCCTTTTTGGTTTCAGGTAGAACCATTTTTGGTTCCAGGTAGAACCCTTTTGATTTCCATGTAGAACACATTCTATAGAGGGTTCTACATGGAACCCAAAATGGTTCTACCTGCAACCAAAAAGGGTTCTCCTATGGGGACAGCCGAAGAACCCTTTAAGGTTCTAGAAGATAGCACGATTGTAGTAACGTTAATCCTAGAGTGATCTGACCTGCTGGAAGCGTATGTCCAGGTCGAAGGTGACAGGTTCTCTGGGGTTACAGACAGGAGGCAGGGAGTACTCCAGACTGGGGGGAGAGGTACAGGGCAGCAGCTTCACTGTGTAGGTACCTGAGTAGTCACGCACCTGGGAGAGAGAGGGGATATAAGACACAGTTATTTACTTCGGGTCGAAGCTTTATTTAATCAGGTCATTTAGAACAAATATTATCTTTTTACTTTTAGTTATTTTACACTAGTGCCGATAACACACTACGACTTAAGAAAGAAATTCTGTAAATGGCATATGCTAGTCCCAAGTCCTTACACTAAAGACACAGAGAAACCAGATTTTAAAATACACTGCTCAAAAAAATAAAGGGAACACTAAAATACCACATCCTAGATCTGAATGAATGAAATATTCTTATTAAATACTTTTTTCTTTACATAGTTGAATGTGCTGACAACAAAATCACACAAAAATGATCAATGGAAATCAAATGTATCAACCCATGGAGGTCTGGATTTGGAGTCACACTCAAAATTAATGTGGAAAACCACCCTACAGGCTGATCCAACTTTGATGTAATGTCCTTAAAACAAGTCAAAATGAGGCTCAATAGTGTGTGTGGCCTCCACGTGCCTGTATGACCTCCCTACAACGCCTGGGCATGCTCCTGATGAGGTGGCGGATGGTCTCCTGAGGGATCTCCTCCCAGACCTGGACTAAAGCATCCGCCAACTCCTGGACAGTCTGTGGTGCAACGTGGCGTTGGTGGATGGAGCGAGACATGATGTCCCAGATGTGCTCAATTGGATTCAGGTCTGGGGAACGGGCGGGCCAGTCCATAGCATCAATGCCTTCCTCTTGCAGGAACTGCTGACACACTCCAGCCACATGAGGTCTAGCATTGTCTTGCATTAGGAGGAACCCAGGGCCAACCGCACCAGCATATGGTCTCACAAGGGGTCTGAGGATCTCATCTCGGTACCTAATGGCAGTCAGGCTACCTCTGGCGAGCAAATGGGGGGCTGTGCGGCCCCCCAAAGAAATGCCACCCCACACCATGACTGACCCACCGCCAAACCAGTCATGCTGGAGGATGTTGCAGGCAGCAGAACGTTCTCCACAGCGTCTCCAGACTCTGTCACGTCTGTCACATGTGCTCAGTGTGAACCTGCTTTCATCTGTGAAGAGCACAGTGGCGAATTTGCCAATCTTGGTGTTCTCTGGCAAATGCCAAACGTCCTGCACGGTGTTGGGCTGTAAGCACAACCCCCACCTGTGGACGTCGGGCCCTCATACCCCCCTCATGGAGTCTGTTTCTGACCGTTTGAGCAGACACATGCACATTTGTGGCCTGCTGGAGGTCATTTTGCAGGGCTCTGGAAATGCTCCTCCTGCTCCTCCTTGCACAAAGGCGGAGGTAGCGGTCCTGCTGCTGGGTTGTTGCCCTCCTATGGCCTCCTCCACGTCTCCTGATGTACTGGCCTGTCTCCTGGTAGCGCCTCCATGCTCTGGACACTACGCTGACAGACACAGCAAACCTTCTTGCCACAGCTCGCATTGATGTGCCATCCTGGATGAGCTGCACTACCTGAGCCGCTTGTGTGGGTTGTAGACTCCGTCTCATGCTACCACTAGAGTGAAAGCACCGCCAGCATTCAAAAGGGACCAAAACATCAGCCAGGAAGCATAGGAACTGAGAAGTGGTCTGTGGTCACCACCTGCAGAACCACTCCTTTATTGGGGGTGTCTTGCTAATTGCCTATCATTTCCACCTGTTGTCTATTCCATTTGCACAACAGCATGTGAAATTTATTGTCAATCAGTGTTGCTTCCTAAGTGAACAGTTTGATTTCACAGAAGTAAGATTGACTTGGAGTTACATTGTGTTGTTTAAGTGTTTTTTGAGCAGTGTATATACTCTATATTGATAACCCAATAACCCAGTTGTCCTCACAGCGAAGTCTGATGTAAAGGTCCACTGCTGCATGGGCTGGTTGTAGGTGGGCTCGCTCCTCACCAGGCTGAGGTTAAAGGTCACCCCAGGGTGGTCCGCACACATCACCATGGACGACAGAGAGGACGCTGGGTACAGACACAGGTAAGGCTAATAGAGAACTGAAGGGGAATATGTACAGATTCAAGCGTGTCAGAGTAGGAGTGCTAACTTAGGATCAGTTTTACATCACAATGTTTAAGATTACATGGACCTGATCCTAGATCAGCACTCCTACTCTGAGACACTTGATACATACGGTGGGTTACTAGTTTAAGCCCATGGATGTACTGTATGAAAAGAGTAGATAATGTGAACATACCAGAGTGTGATATGACAAACAGTCCTCTGAATCGAGCCTCTGTTCTGAAGTTGACCACCAGACGACCCTGTTCGTTGATACGCATACTGGTGGGGTACAGGGCTCCTACAGAATACAGCCGGTCAGTCTCCCTGTCACACCGACCTAACACATCCCTACTAGTATAGCCCACCCATTGCGAAAGGTGCAGTAAAGGCCACCTGCAGAATGCACCCCGTCGGTCTCACTGTCACACCAAACTAACACATCCTCATTCATTGCTGTAACATAACAATATCATCTGTGCTCGAAGCACACCAGACAGTGTTGTATTTGTTTGTTTGTTTTTGCCTCATTCTGTAAAGAGTGAAATTACTTTTGAATATATTTAATTTGATGTGAGACTTGCCTTGTAGCTCAGCCTCAGGAGGGCTACCGATGCCGTCCCGCCACAAGATGGCAGTGTCGTATACGAAGGTGAGTCGTAGCTCAGACTGCAGGTCAAAATGCTGCCAGCCCCCTGCCCCCACCGGGGAGTGGAACACATAGGAGACATGGAGGGGCACCCGGAGGGTCACATAGGACTGGACCAGGTTCAACACCTAGAGAGAGACATACATCAAATCAAGCTGTATTTAACATGCATTTAAACATCAATATACTTTACAGTAACACAGAATACTAGCAATAGTAGGTAGGTTCAAGCTACAGAGAGACAGGAAAAAGAGGGAGAAATAAAGAGAGAAAAATAGAGAGAGGAAAACAAAATAGTGAGAGAAAGAGAGAAAAATAGAGAGAGAGAGAGCGAGAGAAAGAAAGAGAGAGAGAGCACACAAACAACTATACATACAGTGCCTTGCGAAAGTATTCGGCCCATACATAAAGATATAAAACTGTATTTTTTTGTGAAGAATCAACAACAAGTGGGACACAATCATGAAGTGGAACGACATTTATTGGATATTTCAAACTTTTTTAACAAAATTGCGTGCAAAATTATTCAGCCCCTTTACTTTCAGTGCAGCAAACTCTCTCCAGAAGTTCAGTGAGGATCTCTGAATGATCCAATGTTGACCTAAATGACTAATGATGATAAATACAATCCACCTGTGTGTAATCAAGTCTCCGTATAAATGCACCTGCACTGTGATAGTCTCAGAGGTCCGTCAAAAGCGGAGAGAGCATCATGAAGAACAAAGAACACACCAGGCAGGTCCGAGATACTGTTGTGAAGAAGTTTAAAGCCGGATTTGGATACAAAAAGATTTCCCAAGCTTTAAACATCCCAAGGAGCACTGTGCAAGCGATAATATTGAAATGGAAGGAGTATCAGACCACTGCAAATCTACCAAGGCCCATGATCACTCTGGATGAACTGCAGACATCTACAGCTGAGGTGGGAGACTCTGTCCATAGGACAACAATCTTTGCACAAATCTGGCCTTTATGGAAGAGTGGCAAGAAGAAAGCCATTTCTTAAAGATATCCATAAAAAGTGTTGTTTAAAGTTTGCCACAAGCCACCTGGGAGACACACCAAACATGTGGAAGAAGGTGCTCTGGTCAGATGAAACCAAAATTGAACTTTTTGGCAACAATGCAAAACGTTATATTTGGCGTAAAAGCAACACAGCTGAACACACCATCCCCACTGTCAAACATGGTGGTGGCAGCATCATGGTTTGGGCCTGCTTTTCTTCAGCAGGGACAGGGAAGATGGTTAAAATTGATGGGAAGATGGATGGAGCCAAATACAGGACCATTCTGGAAGAAAACCTGATGGAGTCTGCAAAAGACCTGAGACTGGGACGGAGATTTGTCTTCCAACAAGACAATGATCCAAAACATAAAGCAAAATCTACAATGGAATGGTTCAAAAATAAACATATCCAGGTGTTAGAATGGCCAAGTCAAAGTCCAGACCTGAATCCAATCGAGAATCTGTGGAAAGAACTGAAAACTGCTGTTCACAAATGCTCTCCATCCAACCTCACTGAGCTCGAGCTGTTTTGCAAGGAGGAATGGGAAAAAATTTCAGTCTCTCGATGTGCAAAACTGATAGAGACATACCCCAAGCGACTTACAGCTGTAATCGCAGCAAAAGGTGGCGCTACAAAGTATTAACTTAAGGGGGCTGAATAATTTTGCACGCCCAATTTTTCAGTTTTTGATTTGTTAAAAAAGTTTGAAATATCCAATAAATGTCGATTCACTTCATGATTGTGTCCCACTTGTTGTTGATTCTTCACAAAAAAATACAGTTTTTTATCTTTATGTTTGAAGCCTGAAATGTGGCAAAATGTCGCAAAGTTCAAGGGGGCCGAATACTTTCGCAAGGCACTGTACTTCGGCCTAAACATCAGTGCCACAGCTAACTTCCACAAAGCTGTGAATGATCTGAGGCAAGTAGGGCATTCTATGCCATCAAAAGGAACATCAAATTCAACATACCAATTAAGACCTGGCTAAAAATACTTGAATCCGTTATAGAACCCATTGCCCTTTATGATTGTGAGGTCTGGGGTCCGCTAACCAACCAAGAATTCACAAAATGGGACAAACACCAAATTGAGACTTTGCATGCAGAATTCTGCAAAAATATCCCCAGTATACAACGTAGAACACCAAATAATGAATGCAGAGCAGAATTAGGCCGATACCCCATTATCAAAATCCAGAAATTAGCCGTTAAATTTTACAACCACTTAAAAGGAAGCGATTCCCAAACCTTCCATAACAAAGCCTTCACCTACAGAGAGATGAACCTGGAGAAGAACCCCCTAAGCAAGCTAGTCCTGGGGCTCTGTTCAAAAACACAAACACACCCCACAGAGCCTCAAGACAGCAACACAATTAGACCAAACCAAATCATGAGAAAACAAAAGATAATTACTTGACACATTGGAAAGAATTAACAAAAAAACAGCTGCACTTACTAACCTCCTGCCAAACATATTTCCCTCAGATTACACAGACCCACAAAGAATTCGAAAAGAAATCCAATTTTGATAAACTCCCATATCTATTGTGTGAAAGACAGTACCACAGTGTGCCATCACAGCAGCAAGATTTTCACGACGACAGCGATCGTGACAATTTGAAATGTTTTTTTTTGGGGGGGGGGGGGGGGCTTTGTGAGTAATGTTTACTGTTCATTTTTTATTGTTTATTTCACTTTTGTCTATTATCTATTTCACTTGCTTTGTCAATATAAACATATGTTTCCCATGCCAATAAAGTCCATACATTGAATTGAATGGAAAGAGGGGGAGAAAGAGAGAGAGGAGAGAGAGAGAGAGAATTGAATGGAAAGAGGGGGAGAAAGAGAGAGGGAGAGAGAGAGAGAAACAGAGACTAGAGACTGATAGAAGTACATACATTACATCAAACTTTGCTAAATGCATTTAAGCATCCACACACTTAAACATCCAACAAGCAGGTTGTTTACAAAAGGTCCCTAGTACTAGTTAATATATAGGCCTATACTAAACATTCACAAGCTGCCTATCTGTATGGAGCTCGCAAATACCTCATGGGAACAGTATTCAGACCCACTCATAACTTAACAAATACCTCATTGTAACAGTATTCAGACCCACTCATAACTTAACAAATACCTCATTGGAACAGTATTCAGACCCACTCATAACTTAACAAATACCTAATTGTAACAGTATTCAGACCCACTCATAACTTAACAAATACCTCATGAGAACAGTATTCAGACCCACTCATAACTTAACAAATACCTCATTGTAACAGTATTCAGACCCACTCATAACTTAACAAATACCTCATCAGAACAGTATTCAGACCCACTCATAACTTAACAAATACCTCATTGTAACAGTATTCAGACCCACTCATAACTTAACAAATACCTCATGAGAACAGTATTCAGACCCACTCATAACTTAACAAATACCTCATTATTCAGACCCACTCATAACTTAACAAATACCTCATGTATTCAGACCCACTCATAACTTAACAAATACCTCATGAGAACAGTATTCAGACCCACTCATAACTTGATGTATGATTATGGCTTGGTCTTTATCTATATTCTATAGATTCATGTGATTATGTATGTAATACATATAGCAGGTGACATATAGAGGGTGTTACGGTGGCTGACGTAGTGCTGAAGTATAGCGTGATCAATAAGTGTTCCTATCAGCAGACAGCATCGTACCACTTAATATACACTGAGTGTACAAAACATTAAAAACACCTGCTCTTTCCTTGACACAGACTGACCAGGTGATCAGGTGAAAGCTATGATCCCTTATTGATGTCACCTGTTAAATCCTCTTCAATCAGTGTAGATGAAGGGGAGGAGACAGGTTAAAGAAGGATGTTTAAGCCTTGAGACATGGATGGTGTATGTGTGTAAATGGGCAAGACAAAATCTTTAAGTGCATTTGAACAGGGTATGGTAGTGGGTGCCAGGCACACCGGTTTGTGTAAAAAACTGCAACGCTGCTGGGCTTTCAAGCTCAACAGTTTCCCGTGTGTTTCAAAAATGGTTCACCACCCAAAGGACATCCAGCCAACTTGACACAACTGTGGGAGGCATTGGAGTCGACATGGGCCAGCATCCCTTTCAACACCTTGTAGTCCATGCCCTGACGAATTGGGGCTGTTCTGAGGGCAAAAGGGGGTGCAACACAATATTAGGAATGTGTTCCTAATGTTTTGTACACTCAGTGTATATACACAGTGCTGTACTGTATGGGCTGTACTAGTACTACTGGAGCTCTTCAAGAGGGTTTACATTGACTCTGAAATTTACACTGGCCACATTTCAGAGAGATGATATCTTTCCAAAAGAGTTGAATCCAGATATATAGCAACAATAGCAAACCATTACATTTACAACTGGTGAATGTTTGGTTGTGTTATTCAATTATTGATTTGTCAACAATGAGGATAAAACCATCCCATTCTGAAGTTAATCATCCTATCAAGACATAACAATCCAGGCGGTTGATTTGTTCTATTGTACTTGGAACCCTTAAACAACAGTTAGACTACAGCAAGACAAAGAACCAGAGAGAAAGAGAGAGAGAGAGCGAAAGAGATAGAAATGGCGGGAGAAAGAGAGAGAGAGAGCGAGAGAGACAGAAAGAGATAGAAAGGGAGGGAGAAAGAGAGATAGAGACAGAAAGAGATAGAAAGGGAGGGAGAAAGAGAGAGAGAGAGACAGAAAGAGATAGAAAGGGAGGGAGAAAGAGAGAGAGAGAGACAGAAAGAGATAGAAAGGGAGGGAGAAAGAGAGATAGAGAGCGAGAGAGACAGAAAGAGATAGAAAGGGAGGGAGAAAGAGAGAGAGAGAGAGAGAGACAGAAAGAGATAGAAAGGGAGGGAGAAAGAGAGAGAGAGAGAGAGACAGAAAGAGATAGAAAGGGATTGAGAAAGAGAGAGAGAGACAGAAAGAGATAGAAAGGGAGGGAGAAAGAGAGAGAAAGAGATAGAAAGGGAGGGAGAAAGAGAGAGAGAGAAAGAGATAGAAAGGGAGGGAGAAAGAGAGAGAGAGAAAGAGATAGAAAGGGAGGGAGAGAGAAAGAGAGAGAGCGAGAGAGAGAGAAAGGGAGGGAGAAAGAGAGAGAGAGCGAGAGAGAGAGAAAGGGAGGGAGAAAGAGAGAGAGAGCGAGAGAGAGAGAAAGAGATAGAAATGGAGGGAGAAAGAGAGCGAGAGCGAGAGAGAAAGGAGAGAGAGCGAAAGAGATAGAAAGGGAGGGAGAAAGAGCGAGAGAGAGAGATAGAAATGGAGGGAGAAAGAGAGAGAGCGAGAGAGAAAGGAGAGAGAGAAGGAAGGAGGAGAGAGAGAGTAAAGGGATTTGAATGGTATCTGCTCCATCTGGTGACCTACGAGAGGGGTACCTGTCTGCACTAGCTCTCCCTTCATGCTGGGACCTGCCTATGCCCTGGGCGAGAGAGAAGGGGGGGGGGGGGGGGGGGGGAGAAAGAAGAGGAGAAAAGCGAGCGAGAGAGAGAAAGGAGAGAGAGAAGGAAAGAGGAGAGAGAGATCGATCTCAGAGAACTGGTAGAACCCAGAGAGAGTTGAGGCAGATGATTTGCTGTATGACCCTGGCACTGCCTGCTGAGACCTAATGGATTCCTGTGGTCTGATAAGCTGGGGACAAAGCCTCTCACCATGACACACAGACACAGTGACAGAGTCAGTCCCAGTGAGAGGCCAGTCTGGGGCCCCAAGCTTAGTCGGACTCAGTCTCTCTGTACTCCTCAACCTCTCCACTCAGCCCCCCAGTCAGTCGATCAGACCCTTAAGGGCCTCTCAGGTCAGAGACAACACAGGGGCACAAATAATGTTCCTCTAGACAAGAGCTATTGAGTCTTTCCGTTTGTTCTTACTGGCCAAACTGATTGAAGCTTACAGTACAACTCATATGGATGTGACACAGGCAGACCCTGCAGTAGGGGTATAGGGTTTCTGGGTGAATAGAGACATGTCTGTAGTACCTGGCGGGGTCTCATTCTCTCTCTTAGTTATGGATCTTACTTAAAACAACACAGTGATGCTTAATGCACCTTAGTCTCTGGCTATTTATCGAATGGCAACTTATTCCCTATGGGCCCTGGTCAAAAGTAATGCATTACAAAACAAAGGGAATAGTGTGCCATTTGGGCCAGTGATACTTAAAGCACCTCAGTCTGTTGTCACATGGCTGCCAGGGACTAAAAACAGCACGTCAAATCTGCAGATAGGAGGGACATTGACCAAGTTAAACCAGTGTTGGTACACAGTACTAAGGCAGACCCTGACATTCAGGATTATCAAAGTGCTGATCAACTCCGACCTCTCCCACAAAGCTCTGTCTGGTCAGAATATGAACTTATTTCAGTTTCAGGGTAAACAAATGGGCTAACGCTGGATTACAACCTGTCAGACGGAAAGTCATAAAGTGTGGAGGAAGTTTACTTTAGAAGAGAATGATGATCACCGCCTCCATAAAATATTATCTTATACTTCCTATGTATCTTAACTCATCCATGTTTGCATGCAATATCCATTTACAGTATCATTTATCTTGCAAAATGGAATTTCACTTTATATAGAATGTAATGATATTCCATGGAGTTGGTGACTTTTCAACCATACAATATGCTTAACCTTAATTTGTGTTAGTAGTTAGCCTCTCATAAATTCTACATGCACTGTTGATTTCTTTCCTTTACACACGCACGCGTACGCACACACACACACACACACTGCTAGGGAGCGTCTAGTTGATGATCTACAGCAGGGAGGATCTGTAGCGTGAGGAGACCTTTACCACAACATGTCCTTAGCTCCTGTGTGTGTGTGTGTGTGTGTGTCTGTGTGTGTGTGTGTGTGTGTGTGTGTGTGTGTCTAGCGTGAGGAGACCTTAACCATACCAAGACCTTTGCTCTCTCTCTCTCTGCAGGCAGCTCTTCTCTCTGCAGGCATCTCTCCTCTCTGTAGGCATCTCTTTATGACCGCAGCCTGCTTAATTAAGTGCTAGTGAACTAATAGACTGACTGGGGTTTAACTACACTGAAGTGACTGGAGGTTTCCAAGGGAAATCTACATGACAGGAGCACTGAACTATGTGACCAGGGTTTGAGGGGGAGAGAGGGAGAGAGAGAGGGGGAGAGAGAGAGAGAGAGAAAAGTAGGGAGGGAGTTTAAGACCTGTAAGAGCGGACCCTCCCTCAACACAGCAGCAGCTGTATAAAGAGCAGAGCACATGTGAATATTGGAGAAGCCATTTTGACAAGATAAATAGCAGGCCTTGTGATGAGTTGTGGGAATCCATAAAGCCCTGTGTTTGGTTAGTTATTAGTGGTGAGGTTAAGATGGGCTTTAGAAGAACAACGTCTGAGAGGGGTAGCTACAGTGGGGCAAAAAAGTATTTAGTCAGCCACCAATTCTGCAAGTTCTTCCACTTAAAAAGATGAGAGAGGCCTGTAATTTTCATCATAGGTACGCTTCAACTATGACAGACAAAATGAGAAAAAAATCCAGAAAATCACATTGTAGGATTTTTTATGAATTTATTTGCAAATTATGGTGGAAAATAAGTATTTGGTCAATAACAAAAGTTTATCTCAATACTTTGTTATATACCCTTTTTTGGCAATGACAGAGGTCAAACGCTTTCTGTAAGTCTTCACAAGGTTTTCACACACTGTTGCTGGTATTTTGGCCCATTCCTCCATGCAGATCTCATCTAGAGCAGTGATTTTTTGGGGCTGTTGCTGGGCAACACGGACTTTCAACTCCCTCCAAAGATTTTCTATGGGGTTGAGATCTGGAGACTGGCTAGGCCACTCCAGGACCTTGAAATGCTTCTTACGAAGCCACTCCTTCGTTGCCCGGGCGGTGTGTTTGGGATCATTGTCACACTGAAAGACCCAGCCACGTTTCATCTTCAATGCCCTTGCTGATGGAAGGAAGTTTTCACTCAAAATCTCACGATACATGGTCCCATTCATTCTTTCCTTTACACGGATCAGTCGTCCTGGTCCCTTTGCAGAAGAACAGGCCCAAAGTATGATGTTTCCAACCCCATGCTT
This sequence comes from Oncorhynchus clarkii lewisi, assembly GCF_045791955.1. NCBI lineage: Eukaryota > Metazoa > Chordata > Actinopteri > Salmoniformes > Salmonidae > Oncorhynchus > Oncorhynchus clarkii. The sequence continues at coordinate 16,749,382 of NC_092173.1, read as the reverse complement.
CACAGTAGGTATGGTGTTCTTTGGATGCAACTCAGCATTCTTTGTCCTCCAAACACGGCGAGTTGTGTTTTTACCAAAAAGTTATATTTTGGTTTCATCTGACCATATGACTTTCTCCCAATCTTCTTCTGGATCATCCAAATGCTCTCTAGCAAACTTCAGACAGGCCTGGACATGTACTGACTTAAGCAGGGGGACACGTCTGGCAATGCAGGATTTGAGTCCCTGGCGGCGTAGTGTGTTACTGATGGTAGGCTTTGTTACTTTGGTCCCAGCTCTCTGCAGGTCATTCACTAGGTCACCCCGTGTGGTTCTGGGATTTTTGCTCACCGTTCTTGTGATCATTTTGACCCCAAGGGGTGAGATCTTGCGTGGAGCCCCAGATCGAGGGAGATTATCAGAGGTCTTGTATGTCTTCCATTTCCTAATAATTGCTCCCACAATTGATTTCTTCAAACCAAGCTGCTTACCTATTGCAGATTCAGTCTTCCTAGCCTGGTGCAGGTCTACAATTTTGTTTCTGGTGTCCTTTGACAGCTCTTTGGTCTTGGCCATAGTGGAGTTTGGAGTGTGACGGTTTGAGGTTGTGGACAGGTGTCTTTTATACTGCTAACAAGTTCAAACAGGTGCCATTAATACAGGTAACGAGTGGAGGACAGAGGAGCCTCTTAAAGAAGAAGTTACAGGTCTGTGAGAGCCAGACATCTTGCTTGTTTGTAGGTGACCAAATACTTATTTTCCACCATAATTTGCAAATAAATTAATAAAAAATCCTACAATGTGATTTTCTGGATTTTTTTTCTCATTTTGTCTGTCATAGTTGAAGTGTACCTATGATGAAAATTACAGGCCTCTCTCATCTTTTTAAGTGGGAGAACTTGCACAATTTGTGGCTGACTAAATACTTTTTTGCCCCACTGTAACAGAGATGTGGCTGTAAAGGATTCTGTTGGTGAATAGGAAAATTACAAGAACTGTTACAGGAAAGAACTGGAGGTCAAATACTGAGCAAGTAAATCCTGACATCTCTTCCCAAGAAATCATCACAACATCTCTTCCCAAGAAATAATCACAACATCTGTTCCCAAGAAATCATCATGACACCACTTCCCAAGAAATCATCATGACACCACTTCCCAAGAAATCCTCATGACACCACTTCCCAAGAAATCATCATAACATCTCTTCCAAAGAATTCATCATGACACCACTTCCAAATAAATCACCATGACACCACTTCCAAAGAAATCATCATGACACCACTTCCAAATAAATCACCATGACACCACTTCCAAATAAATCACCATGACACCACTTCCAAAGAAATCATCATGACACCACTTCCAAATAAATCACCATGACACCACTTCCAAATAAATCATCATGACACCACTTCCAAAGAAATCATCATGACACCACTTCCCAAGAAATAATCATGACACCACTTCCCAAGAAATCACCATGACACCACTTCCCAAGAAATAATCATAACATCTTTCCAAAGAAATCATCATGACATCTCTTCCCAAGAAATAATCATGACACCACTTCCCAAGAAATCATCATGACACCACTTCCCAAGAAATCATCATGACACCTCTCCCCCTACTTATTTTGCAATTGGTCAGGGGTCTGGTGGGATGGGGCAGCTCACCTGTCTGTCTGTTCTGATAGTGCCCCCACAGGCGCTCACACACACACACACACACACACACACACACACACACACACACACACACACACACACACACACACACACACACACACACACACACACACACACACACACAGCTCTCTCACCTGTCCGTCTGTACCGATGGTCCCTCCACAGTCTGACAGTAGCTCAGACATGTCATAGTAACTAGTGAACTCCCATAGACAAGCCTCTAGGTTGAGGTTCCTGTAGAAGCGCAGTATGCTGGATCCCCTTAGGGGGGCGCTGTACTGGTAGGGAGAGGTCTCCCCGATCACCTCAGGGTTCTTGGTGGCGTCTGTAATGAAGCCGTGGCGGGTCTTGACCTCGGTGAAGTCCAGCAGGTTAGAACAGCGGTGGTTCCCCACACGAGTACCATCAGGACTCAACGTCAGCTCAAAGTTAGACAGAGGACGGGTGGAGACCACAGGGAGCATGCCTGGGAGAGGAGAGGAGAGGAGAGACAAGGGGTTAGGAGAGAGAAAGGCAGGGGCGGGAGATAGAGTGAAATAGAGAGTGAGAAAGAATGACAGAGAGAGAGAGAAAGAGTGTCAGAAATAGAGCAAGAGAGAAAGAGAAATAGAGAGAAACAAGAAGTCTCTGTATTCCTCACCATCTATGTGTGGCATGGTGACAGTGATCTTGATGAGGTTGGGGTGGTCTGGGTCCTCTGCTCCGGTGTAGCGTAGCTTGGCAGAGAAGGGCTCAGCGCCCACTGTACCCACCACACGAGGCTGGCACATACCATTCTCTATACTGATGGAGACTATGGAGCTGCTGAGTTCCAGGCCCTCGTCTCCGTTAGAGTTCACAGCCCGGCCTGCACACTGCACCCTAGAGCCAGCCTGGAGGGAGAGACACACAGCTCACATCAATACAGTCAACTGGATCATTCACTTAGTAGTGGTGGGCATCTCACATCAATACGGTCATCTCAATCACATCAATACAGCCTTCTCAATCACATCAATACAGTCATCTCAATCACATCAACACAGCCTTCTCAATCACATCAATACAGTCATCTCAATCACATCAATACAGTCATCTCAATCACATCAATACAGTCATCTCAATCACATCAACACAGTCAACTGGATCATTCACTTAGTAGTGGTGGGCATCTCACATCAATACAGTCATCTCAATCACATCAATACAGCCTTCTCAATCACATCAATACAGTCATCTCAATCACATCAACACAGCCTTCTCAATCACATCAATCTCACAGTCATCTCAATCACATCAATACAGTCATCTCAATCACATCAATACAGTCATCTCAATCACAACAATACAGTCATCTCAATCACAACAGTCATACATCAATACAGTCATCTCAATCACATCAACACAGTCTTCTCAATCACATCAATACAGTCATCTCAATCACATCAATACAGTCATCTCAATCACATCAATACAGTCATCTCAATCACAACAATACAGTCATCTCAATCACAACAATACAGTCATCTCAATCACAACAATACAGTCATCTCAATCACATCAATACAGTCATCTCAATCACAACAATACAGTCATCTCAATCACATCAATAAAGTCATCTCAATCACAACAATACAGTCATCTCAATCACAACAATACAGTCATCTCAATCACATCAATACAGTCATCTCAATCACATCAATAAAGTCATCTCAATCACAACAATACAGTCATCTCAATCACATCAATACAGTCATCTCAATCACATCAATACAGTCATCTCAATCACATCAATACAGTCATCTCAATCACATCAATACAGTCATCTCAATCACATCAATACAGTCATCTCAATCACATCAATACAGTCATCTCAATCACATCAATACAGTCATCTCAATCACATCAATACAGTCATCTCAATCACATCAATACAGTCATCTCAATCACATCAATACAGTCATCTCAATCACATCAATACAGTCATCTCAATCACAACAATACAGTCATCTCAATCACATCAATACAGTCATCTCAATCACATCAATACAGTCATCTCAATCACAACAATACAGTCATCTCAATCACAACAATACAGTCATCTCAATCACATCAATACAGTCATCTCAATCACATCAATACAGTCATCTCAATCACATCAATACAGTCATCTCAATCACATCAATACAGTCATCTCAATCACAACAATACAGTCATCTCAATCACATCAATACAGTCATCTCAATCACATCAATACAGTCATCTCAATCACATCAATACAGTCATCTCAATCACATCAATACAGTCATCTCAATCACAACAATACAGTCATCTCAATCACAAATACAGTCATCTCAATCACATCAATACAGTCATCTCAATCACAACAGTCATCTCAATCACATCAATACAGTCATCTCAATCACATCAATACAGTAATCTCAATCACATCAATACAGTCATCTCAATCACATCAATACAGTCATCTCAATCACATCAATACAGTCATCTCAATCACAACAATACAGTCATCTCAATCACATCAATACAGTCATCTCAATCACATCACATAAAGTCATCTCAATCACATCAATACAGTCATCTCAATCACATCAATACAGTCATCTCAATCACAACAATACAGTCATCTCAATCACATCAATACAGTCATCTCAATCACATCAATACAGTCATCTCAATCACAACAATACAGTCATCTCAATCACATCAATACAGTCATCTCAATCACAACAATACAGTCATCTCAATCACATCAATACAGTCATCTCAATCACATCAATACAGTCATCTCAATCACATCAATACAGTCATCTCAATCACATCAATACAGTCATCTCAATCACATCAATACAGTCATCTCAATCACATCAATACAGTCATCTCAATCACATCAATACAGTCATCTCAATCACATCAATACAGTCATCTCAATCACATCAATACAGTCATCTCAATCACATCAATACAGTCATCTCAATCACATCAATACAGTCATCTCAATCACATCAATACAGTCATCTCAATCACATCAATACAGTCATCTCAATCACATCAATACAGTCATCTCAATCACATCAATACAGTCATCTCAATCACATCAATACAGTCATCTCAATCACATCAATACAGTCATCTCAATCACATCAATACAGTCATCTCAATCACATCAATACAGTCATCTCAATCACATCAATACAGTCATCTCAATCACATCAATACAGTCATCTCAATCACAACAATACAGTCATCTCAATCACATCAATACAGTCATCTCAATCACATCAATACAGTCATCTCAATCACATCAATACAGTCATCTCAATCACATCAATACAGTCATCTCAATCACATCAATACAGTCATCTCAATCACATCAATACAGTCATCTCAATCACAACAATACAGTCATCTCAATCACATCAATACAGTCATCTCAATCACATCAATACAGTCATCTCAATCACATCAATACAGTCATCTCAATCACATCAATACAGTCATCTCAATCACATCAATACAGTCATCTCAATCACAACAATAAAGTCATCTCAATCACAACAATACAGTCATCTCAATCACAACAATACAGTCATCTCAATCACAACAATACAGTCATCTCAATCACAACAATACAGTCATCTCAATCACATCAATACAGTCATCTCAATCACATCAATACAGTCATCTCAATCACATCAATACAGTCATCTCAATCACAACAATACAGTCATCTCAATCACAACAATACAGTCATCTCAATCACATCAATACAGTCATCTGGATCACATCAATACAGTCAACTCAATCACATCAATACAGTCATCTCAATCACATCAATACAGTCATCTCAATCACATCAATACAGTCATCTCAATCACATCAATACAGTCATCTCAATCACAACAATACAGTCATCTCAATCACAACAATACAGTCATCTCAATCACATCAATACAGTCATCTCAATCACATCAATACAGTCATCTCAATCATTCACTTTAGGTCTTTTCTTTGACTGAGCCAGTCTAAACTCACACTCAGTTCACGGATAATGTGTTCTCTACCTGGAAATAGACAGAGTCCAAGGTGATGATCTTGGAGGAGGAGAAGAAGGTATCAAAGTCCACCTCTCTCATGGAGCTGGTGACCCCGTCCAGGCTGGTTGGAGCGCTGACCAACCATCGATAGCGTGTCAGCGTGTCATTGATGTGCTCGCTGATGCAGATGGAGCCAGTCTTGTCATAGTCAGGGTACTTAGGGTTACAAGCCTGAGGGAGAGAGAGAGGGAGGAGGGAGTGAGGAGAGAATGAGGAGGGAGTGGGAGAGGGAGGGAGGAGAGAGGAGACAGTGTTTGGGAATGAGGCAAAATATACTGTAATATAGTCCAAGGGAAAATGTGCATTGTCCATCAACATCACTCACCTGTGCTTCAATATCAAATTAAATCCTAATTGAATCCTAATTGACATATTCCTAAACCAAAGAAACAACTTAGTTTTTAAAGTAAATTAAGACCAGACAGTGAATGCAATGATGCCTTGGCCTTCATCCTAAAAGGTATCCTATTCCCTATATAGTGCACTTCCCCATGGGACTCTGGCCAAATGTAGTGCACTAAACTGAGATTAGGGTGCCATTTGGGACGAACCTCTGGACTGGGAGGTTAAAAGTCCCTGACAAACCATTCTCCGTACCGTGACACAGACGACGGGGTAGCCTGCCACCAAGGGGGTATTTCTGGCCCTGGAGGTGTCGTCATACTGCAGTAAGGAGAACACCTGGGGGACGGAGGGGAAGGTGACGTCCGCCATGCTGTTGGTCTCCTCTATGTAGATAATGGCCTTATTCATCTGAGGACAGACAGAACAAAAACAGATCAAACATAGAAGTGTTGTTAAAGGTAGTGATGTATCAGGGGCGACTAACGCAACAACTAAACTTCTCTCTTGTTCTTGTCCCTCAGCTATCACGTTGAAGGTAAGTGAAGCGCATCCTGCTACTTGTGTCAACGTCATATTGCTGAGTCTATGTGATGTTATTGTTCCAGTCCTCACCTGCGTCTCAGCCACCATGTTCTCATCAGGTTTCAGGTGGACAGTGAATGCTTCTCTCATCTCTCTGACTCCATCATACAAGATCTCCACCTCGATGTAGTGCTCTGTGTCACCCTCCTTGAACTCAATGTCTGGGGTAAACAACAACAACACGGCTCTAAGTTAGAGAGGAAACATCTAAACACTGCAGATACCGAGTTACCTTATCAAGAGCATTATTTCCATAGGGTCAGGATCCCAATCAGATCACCCTGTCTGGAAAAACTCATGGCCGTATTGATGTGAGAGGTTGTGACATTTCTCACCTTCAGATACAGGATGGTAGTCCTCTCCGGAGGTGGCTGATCCATCCTTGGTGTGGACGCGGACCACAGACACCTTGGAGGTGTCTCCTACCCTCAGCACTGGGATCTTCACCATGGACACCTGACCTGCCCCACTAGGCTCACTCACGCTGAACTTAGTCTCCCCAAACTTGATGATGGCCTCTGGGGATAACATGGATGGGAGTCACAGAGTCAGACATGGAGCAGTGTGAACTCAGCAATGTTACAAACAGACACACAGAGTAGAATGAGTTGAAGACACACACCCCAAAACAAATGAACAAGATGCAGACTAGCAGATTATGAACTTGAGAAAATAAGGGAAGTAATGCAATAAGTATCTGGGACTATTATAGAGTGAGCAACTTTTATTTTCTACAGATGAAATGATTACATCTATGAGTCAGTCAGTCTTACTGTCTGCCTCGTCCTTGATCTTGACCAGAGTCTCATTCTGTTTCCCGATGGACGCTCCGAACGGAGACTCACTGCGGGGCGACCCCAACACCAGCCTCAGCTCCTCCTCCTCCTCATGCTCCGTGTCATCAACCAAGGACAGAACACACGGCTTCTCCACCTCCCCTGGAAAGAGAGGGAAGGGATAGAGAGATGGAGATGGGAGGAAAAAGAGAGAGAGAGAGAGATTGAGAGAGATTAGCAAAAAGGGGTAACCAGGTGTTGAAAAAAACGATATGTTCCTTGTGTCAGTGTGTTACCAGTTTTTTTCCAGTGTTTTACAGAATAGTTTTCAGTGTTACCAGTTTTTTTCCAGTGTTTTACAGAATAGTTTTTAGTGTTACCTGTTTTTTTCCAGTGTTTAACAGAATAGTTTTTAGTGTTACCTGTTTTTTTCCAGTGTTTTACAGAATAGTTTTCAGCGTTACCTGTTTTTTTCCAGTGTTTTACAGAATAGTTTTTAGTGTTACCTGTTTTTTTCCAGTGTTTTACAGAATAGTTTTTAGTGTTACCAGTTTTTTTCCAGTGTTTTACAGAATAGTTTTCAGTGTTACCAGTTTTTTTCCAGTGTTTTACAGAATAGTTTTTAGTGTTACCTGTTTTTTTCCAGTGTTTTACAGAATAGTTTTTAGTGTTACCTGTTTTTTTCCAGTGTTTTACAGAATAGTTTTCAGCGTTACCTGTTTTTTTCCAGTGTTTTACAGAATAGTTTTTAGTGTTACCTGTTTTTTTCCAGTGTTTTACAGAATAGTTTTTAGTGTTACCTGTTTTTTTACAGTGTTTTACAGAATAGTTTTCAGCGTTACCTGTTTTCTGACAGTGTTTTACAGAATAGTTTTTAGTGTTACCTGTTTTTTTTACAGTGTTTTACAGAATAGTTTTCAGTGTTACCTGGTAGGAAGGTGATGATGGAAGCGTCTGTGTTGGGTCGTTCGTTGAAGTCCATCATGACCTGAGCGGTGCCCTGTCTGGTGTAACAGCGGACCGTTGACCTGTAACTGATGTCACCACTACGATACACCACGACTGAGATCTGACCGGAGTTCTCATGCCCCATGTACATGGCATCATGGAACTGCACCTTGGGCACTGTTAGAGGACAATCACATCAACAAATCATCTACATTAGATCAAGTGCATAGAGAAACAGTGTTGATCATAACCATGACATAATGCTCATAACTGTCTACTGTCTTATAATGCACTATAAGCCTTTATAAAGGCTTTATAAATGCATTTATATGGACACTTACAGTAATGTACTACCAACGTTTTAATTGGCAGCATTGTTCAATCGTCTTTACTGGTGTTGGTATGTTTCGGAGATGCCCTGTTTTGTCAGAGCAAGGTATGATATGTTTCTCAACTTCTGAATGAAATGCCAGTGCCCGTTTTAATCTATATTTATAGTTCATTGATAATTAGATGCATTCTGACAAATCAGATGCGTGGTGACTAAATCAGCTAGGTTCACTCACAGTCAGATATGTTGTGACTCGAACTGTGTCCCGAATGGCACCCTTTTCCCCATATAGTGCACTCATTTTGACCAGATGCTATGGGCCCTGGTTAATAAAAGTAGTGCACTACATAGGGAATAAGGTGGCATTTGGGACACAGTATATCAGCACGATTCACTCACGGTCAGAGACGGAGTCGTTGATGAGGATGGTGGCCTTCCCCGGTTCTCCCAGGATGCCGTTCATGGGCATGCGGAGGATCAGCTCGAATGTCTCGGTCCCCTCCAGCACCGGCTGACCCAGGTCATCCAGGATGGTAACCCTGAATGTCTGCTGGCTGACCCCCGGGGCGAAGTCCAGGTTCCTGCTGATACCGACGTAGTCCACACCGGCTAGAGGAGAGGAGAAACAGTCAATACCCACTAGAGGAGAGAGAGGGACTGAGCACTCCTACTCTGAGACACTTGATACATATGGGCCTAGATCTCCTATGACTCTATAATTCACAGGAGTATCATCAGTAGAGGTGAGTTAGATGAAAGGAAATACCACAACATGTTGATCAAATGTTGCTTCCTCTCAACAGTACATACAGTGAGGGAAAAAAGTATTTGATCCCCTGCTGATTTTGTACGTTTGAAGTTGTCCTATCCCCTTAGCAGAAAAACACCCCCAAAGCATAATGTTTCCACCTTCATGTTTGACGGTGGGGATGGTATTCTTGGGGTCATAGGCAGCATTCCTCCTCCTCCAAACACGGGGAGTTGAGTTGATGCCAAAGAGCTCCATTTTGGTCTCATCTCAACACTTTCACCTAGTTGTCCTCTGAATCATTCAGATGTTCATTGGCAAACTTCAGACGGGCATGTATAAGTGCTTTCTTGAGCAGGGGGACATTGCGGGCACTGCAGGATTTCAGTCCTTCACGGCGTAGCGTGTTACCAATTGTTTTCTTGGTGACTATGGTCCCAGCTGCCTTGAGATCATTGACAAGATCCTCCCGTGTAGTTCTGGGCTGATTCCTCACCGTTCTCATGATCATTGCAACTCCACGAGGTGAGATCTTGCATGGAGCCCCAGGCCGAGGGAGATTGACAGTTCTTTTGTGTTTCTTCCATTTGCGAATACTCGCACCAACTGTTGTCACCTTCTCACCAAGCTGCTTGGCGATGGTCTTGTAGCCCATTCCAGCCTTGTGTAGGTCTACAATATTGTCCCTGACATCCTTGGAGAGCTCTTTGGTCTTGGCCATGGTGGAGAGTTTGGAATCTGATTGATTGATTGCCTCAAGTGACAGGTGTCTTTTATACAAGTAACAAGCTGAGATTAGGAGATATCTCCCTAGGTCACCAGGAGAGTGTAAACATGTTCTTCATCCACTCAGAGCTATGAAGAGGCAGGGTGTTGATGGCATGGCCTTTACCCCCGACTGCTTCCAACCCTACAGTAGCTATGAACGTCTGACCCACAGACCCAACTATGTGTTTCTGAACCAGCTTTGTGTGTCCCTCTGCTTGGAACTGCTTTATAAAGCTACAGTATGTGTGTCTACTTGGGATGGCAGTTTAGATGGAGAAGAGATAATTAAGAAGTGAGAGGGAAAGAGAGACAGTGGGGAGGGAGAGAGAAAGGGAGGAGTGAGGGAGGAGGGGAGGAGAGAGAGAGGAGTGAGGGGTTAGGAGGAGTGAGATAGAGAGAGTGCGAGGAAGATGAGTGTCACGGCAGATTTCCTCCTCTTCCTCTGAAAAGGTGAAACAAGGATCGGACCAATACGCAGCGTGGTAAGTGTCCATGGTTTTTTAATTAGAAAAACTCAACCTGACCACAAATACACTAAACGTGACCTAACCAAAACAGTCCTGTGTGGCACAAACACTGACACAGGAAACAATCACCCACAACATATCCAAAGAATATGGCTGCCTAAATATGGTTCCCAATTAGAGACAACGATAGACAGCTGCCTCTAATTGAGAACCAATCTAGGCAACCAAAGACATACAATTTACCTAGACAGGAAACAGCCCCATAAACATACAAACCCCTAGACTAGTCAAAACACATAAAACCCCCATGTCACACCCTGACCTAACCAAAATAATAAAGAAAACAAAGATAATTAAGGCCAGGGCGTGACAATGAGGAGTGCTCGGGGCAGGAGATAAGAGGAAGGCTGCAGGCAGGGGGAAGGTTTTAGTTTCAGGAGATATATAGATGCTCTCTTTATCCAGACTTATACACCAGTGTGTGAGGGATTCAGTCTACATTCCTCTGTCTTTACTCAATCCAGATTTATTCCCAACACTGTCCCTCCCAACCTTGTCCCTCCCAACCTTGTCCCTCCCAACCTTGTCCCTCCCAACTCTGTCCCTCCCAACATTGTCCCTCCCAACTCTGTGCCTCCCAACCTTGTCCCTACCAAACCTTTGTCCCTCCCAACCCTGTCCTTCCCAACCTTGTCCCTCCCAACCTTGTCCCTCCCAACTCTGTCCCTCCCAACCTTGTCCCTCCCCACCTTGTCCCTCCCAACTCTGTCTCTCCCAACCTTGTCCCTCCAAACCTTGTCCCTCCCAACCTTGTCCCTCCCAACTCTGTCCCTCCCAACCTTGTCCCTCCCAACCTTGTCCCTCCCAACACTGTCCCTCCCAACCTTGTCCCTCCCAACCTTGTCCCTCCCAACTCTGTCCCTCCCAACTCTGTCCCTCCCAACCTTGTCCCTCCCAACCTTGTCCCTCCCAACTCTGTCCCTCCCAACTTTGTCCCTCCCAACCTTGTCCCTCCCAACTCTGTCCCTCCCAACTCTGTCCCTCCCAACCTTGTCCCTCCCAACTCTGTCCCTCCCAACCTTGTCCCTCCAAACTCTGTCCCTCCCAACCTTGTCCCTCCCAACCTTGTCCCTCCCAACTCTGTCCATCCCAACTCTGTCCCTCCCAACCTTGTCCCTCCCAACCTTGTCCCTCCCAACCTTGTCCCTCCCAAACTCTGTCCCTCCCAATCTTGTCCCTCCCAACTCTGTCCCTCCCAACTCTGTCCCTCCCAACCTTGTCCCTCCCAACCTTGTCCCTCCCAAACTCTGTCCCTCCCAACCTTGTCCCTCCCAACCTTGTCCCTCCCAACCCTGTCCCTTCCTAACCCTGTCTCTCCCAACTTTGTCCCTCCCAACCCTGTCCCTCCCAATCTTGTCCCACCCAACCTTGTCCCACCCAACCCTGTCCCTCCCATCCCTGAAGGCCTACCCTCCTCTGCACCTTCCAACAGCTACCAGACTGGGGTTAAATACCAAATGGCACCCTATCTGCTATGGGTCCTGGTCAATAGTTGGGGCTGAGCAGAGCACTGTTTACATTCCAGAGGTCATATAACATCCCAACACATCCAGCCTGCGTTGCTCTGGGCGTTCTCTCTGCTTCCACACCACCAGAGTGACAGACAGACAAACCCTGAGGAGGACTCTGGGCGTTCTCTCTGCTTCCACACCACCAGAGTGACAGACAGACAAACCCTGAGGAGGACTCTGGGCGTTCTCTCTGCTTCCACACCACCAGAGTGACAGACAGACAAACCCTGAGGAGGACTAAAGCATATTGTTCCACCTGGTTAACCTTCCCTAAGCTCAAAATGGCTCTTTATAAATACAGTGTTAAAGCCAGTGTGCTGTAACACAAAGACAGTGTATTGTAGTACAGTCCCCTGTGTGAGAGCAGTGCGTTGTATTGTAGGGACAGGAACACTGACCTTCAGTAGACAGTGTGCTGTCATAGACATACAGTGTGTTGTGTTGTGTTGTATTGTATCTACCTTCAGCAGAGACAGGGTCTGTTTTCCTGGAGCGTACAGTGACCGTGGCTGTTTTAGAGAGGTCAGTGCCTGTCCTATACACCTTGACCTCCACATAACCATCACTCTCATCCACACGGTAGTCTGTGCCTCCGAAGTAGAATACTGGAGCTGTGGAGGAGAGGAAACACAGGAAGATGTTAAACATCAGGATCATGTTTCAGTCAGTTTCGCAGCTCAGTCTGATGTAATTATTGAGTTGAATTTGTAATAACCCACTTTCAACTACAATTGCTTCTGAGGACAGAACTAAATGACAACACAACACTAGTATTTTCTAGCCCTTAAAGCACCTGAATTACAGTATAGTACATTTGAGTGGATGTTACTCTGTAAGATGTACAGAATGTAAATGCAAAGACTCGAAGCCTGAAGGCATCACTCTATTTCTGTGTCTGGTTGAAAGCTCTATTTCTGTGTCTGGTTGAAAGCTATTTCTGTGTCTGATTGAAAGCTCTAATTCTGTGTCTGGTTGAAAGCTCTATTTCTGTGTCTGGTTGAAAGCTCTAATTCTGTGTCTGGTTGAAAGCTCTATTTCTGTGTCTGGTTGAAAGCTCTATTTCTGTGTCTGATTGAAAGCTCTATTTCTGTGTCTGATTGAAAGCTCTATTTCTGTGTCTGATTGAAAGCTCTATTTCTGTGTCTGGTTGAAAGCTCTATTTCTGTGTCTGATTGAAAGCTTTATTTCTGTGTCTGGTTGAAAGCTCTATTTCTGTGTCTGGTTGAAAGCTCTATTTCTGTGTCTGATTGAAAGCTCTATTTCTGTGTCTGGTTGAAAGCTCTATTTCTGTGTCTGATTGAAAGGAGCCGGTGCAGTGTAGTGGACTCTGGTAGAGGAGTGTGTTTGTGTTTGTGTGTGCGAATGTAGAGGAGTTGGAGGAGTTCAGGCCTGCCTGTCTGCAATTAGTATTTTCCTGAGCCCAGATTCCTCTAGAGTCAATCTCCCCCACACTGTTCTGTTCCTCTCACACGCTCTCACTTTCTCTCGCTTTCTCTCTCTCTTTATCCCTCTCTCTATCTCTCTTTATCCCTCTCTCTCTCTCTTTATCCCCCTCTCCCTCTCGGTACCTTGCGTGCTGTGAATAGGGCTGGTTCTTGGGAAGTTGCTGTCAACTAACATCACAGCTGACTCAAACAACCAGAAACACAGGAAGGGTGTTGATTGAGCGTAACGGCCCTCACAGTAGGAGCAGGACCCTGGGCTCATTTACTGTACATTCTGGGAAAATAAACAGCTTTGAGGTAAACTGGAGTGGCAGTTGTTGGCTCTGAATTATATGAATTATATGAGCGCTTTACTCATTTTTTTGTGTGTGAAAATGGACCAAATCAACCCATCTCTCCAGACTACTGAACAGTAGAAACCTGGTCCTTCACAGAGGAACAAGATATAGGCTCGGTCCCAAATGGAACCATATTCCCTATACAGAACACTACGCAGGGAATAGGATGTCATTTCAGACACAGCCATGGTGAATACATTAATGAATTTAATGGTGGTGATATCGCCACAGGCATAAACCCTGTTTCCATGACGATGATGATCACACCTCTAGGCTGGTCTGGTGTTTCTCATCTCAAAGTGACACAGATAAATGGGAAGATAGGAGAGGAGGAAAGCAGAGAGAAGGAGGAGAAGAGGCTAATACTGGATGAAAAATACCTCTGCATAGAACTAATGTGTCCATCTGATAAAACAGTACTGTAGTAACTCAGCCAAATACTCATTTGATCTGATGCATTCATTTAATCTAAATAAACACTGTAAAAGGAAATTATACATGAACAGCTTTTCAAAGCATGCTAAATAAGATAGATATCTGTTACTGTATACTGTGTTCAAGCAAAACACCTGATATCTATGTTTATCAGACAGGCTGATATCTATGTTTAATAGACAGGCTAATATCTATGTTTATCAGACAGGTGTAAAATTATATCCCTTCTAACACCTTACTAAATCACACATAATCCTTGACTCAAAGAATACCATAACACTTTTCAACTATTTAAACAGGGTTGGATATCATCATCTCACAGTATTAGCCAGTCAGACAAGCTGGGAAAACTGTTGCTTTAGACAAAGCCTGAGGATTTGTGGTTGAAGGCATTGTTGTCAGGTACAGTATGAAAGTGCCTTGAATTGGTAATAGGCTGACAGGGTGCACAAACAGGACAAATACACCTGTCCTCCTGTATCTAGGTCGAGAACAAACCGAGAGTGTTTGTGGAGAACAAACCAAGAAATGGCACCCTATCCCTTATACAGTGCACTACTTTTAAACAGAGCCCTGTCCAGGAGTGCACTATGTAGGGAATAGGGTCCCATTTGGGATGTAGACAAAGTGTGCGACAAGATCAAACCTAGACAAAGAGTGTGGGGATTCAGGGTTTATGCAGCTGCCATTGTCTTTCCCTACAGACAAATCAAACAGGGCAGGCTTTAGACTGGCTCAGCTCCATCTCTGCGCTAGTGGGGTAATCAGATCTGTGTGTGGAGTCCCAGACCTGCAGTTGTAGTAATCAGATAAGGTTGGTTTGTACAGCAGACAAACACCATCTTCAAAGAGGCACGACCCATTAGGTGTAAGATAAAACCTGGCTCCAGGCCTGAGGGAGGACCCACCTAGACACAGCACCACCACACCCCAGGGCTTACCTTTCTTCTACCCAGACCCAGGCACACCTCTCTCTGGGTAGAGTTACCTGAGGTCAAGGCAGGTGGAGGTTTAAATAAGTAGCATCCTAAATGGGACACAAACAAGGCTCAAGCTGTAGCCAAAGACAGACTCCAGTGGTAGAAGATTGTTGCAGCCTTATTTCTCACCCAGGACAAAGAGGACTAAGTAAGTCATCTAAAATTACACAGATTTGGAAGAATAGGGTGTCATTTCTGAAGAACTAAATCTGTTCCCACCAGACAGTGAGGTGCCATTTATAATCTTTGGAAAACAAACCTTTGTTTAATAGGAAGTATAATAATATCCTTGAATTTTACAGAGTGAACTTTGTAGTGTAAAGTAACCTCTGAACATGAGATCAGAATACAAACGACATGTTACAGTAAAGCAGTGGTGTTAATGACTGTATGTGTGTGATGACAAGTGACACACACACACACACACACACACACACACACACACACACACACACAATAGCTGCGACAATAAACCAAAAATTGTCAACATGGACCACACCGATCACTTATTGTAGGCATTTTGCTGATATCGTTCATTATGATAAGTAGCCTATACCAGAGAAATGTGAAGTTTGAAATGAAATAAGTTTGCTAATATGGGTGATTGTTAATGGGACAATTGATGCCTACAACCATCAAACTAAAGGATCATTTTAAAATACTGTGGTGCATATTTTTGTTGTTAATGTTTATCGTTATCGCATCATTTCAGGCAATTTATCGTGTGTATTTTTGTCCATATAGCCCAGCTTTAACAAACACGTGCACGCACGCACGCACGCACGCACGCACGCACGCACACACACACACACACACACACACACACACACACACACACACACACACACACACACACACACACACACACACACACACACACACACACACACACACACACACACACTCCTCCATCGTCACCTCCTTAAAGGGACTCTTGTACTCCTCCAACTACACAAGCTGCTTGATCAGTGTTGAACTTTAGATGGCAGTCCCACAGCGCTGAATGCCTTATCTAACAGAGGCAGCATGGTTACTGCTACTCTGCCTTCTGTAGAACACTAATCCCAGTTCTCTAATAGCAGCAGCTGCATATCAAACATAAAGTCATCTAAAGTTATACTGGATAATTCAATGACCTACTATAATGACACTGAGCAAAAATATAAACACAACATGCAACAATTTCAAAGATTTTACAGAGTTACAGTTCATACAAGGAAATCAGTCCATTTAAATAAAATATAGGTCCTAATCTATATATTTCACATGACGGGGAATACAGATATACATCTGTTGGTCACAGATACCTGAAAAAAAAGGTAGGGGCGTAGATCAGACAACCTGTCACTATCTGGTGTGACCACCATTTGCCTCATGGAGCGCGACACATCTCCTTTGCATAGAGTTGATCAGGCTGTTGATTGTGACCTGTGGAATGTTGTCCCACTCCTCTTCAATGGCTGCGTGAAGTTGCTGGATATTGGTCGGAACTGGAACCCGCTGTCGTATACGTTGGTCCAGAGCACCCCAAACATGCTCAATGGGTGACATGTCTGCTGAGTATGCAGGCCATGGAAGAAGTGGGACATTTTCAGCTTCCAGGAATTGTGTACAGATCCATGCGACACGGGGACGTGTATTATCATGCTGAAACATGAGGTGATGGTGGCGGATGAATGGCACAACAATGGGCCTCAGGATCTCGTCATATTCAAATTGCCATCGACAAAATGCAATTGTGTTCTTTGTCCATAGCTTATGTCTGCTCATACCAATGTTGACATCAGCAAACCGCTCGCCCACACAATGTCATACGTCTACCAACGTCTACCATCTGCCTGGTACAGTTGAAATCGAGGTTCATCCGTGAAGGGCACACTTCTCCAGCGTGCCAATGGCCATCGAAGGTGAGCATTTGCCCACTGAAGTCTGGTACGACGCCGAACTGCAGTCAGGTGTCCGGGTGGCTGGTCTCAGACGATCCCACAGTTGAAGAAGCCCTGATGTGGAGGTCCTGGGCTGGCGTAGTTACAATTGTTCTCCAGTTGTAAGGCCGTTTGGACGTAATGCCAAATTCTCTATAACAACTTTGGAGGCGGCTTATGGTAGCGAATTTATTATTAAATTCTCTGGCAACAGCTCTGGTGGACATTCCTGCAGTCAGGATTTGCACGCTCTCTCAAAACTTGAGACATCTGTGGCATTGTGCTGTGTGACAAAACTGCACATTTTAGAGTGGCCTTTTATTGTCCCCAGCACAAGGTGCACCTGTCTAACAATCATGCTGTTTAATCAGCTTCTTGATATGCCACACCTGTCAGGTGAATGGATTATCTTGGCAAAGGGGAAATGCTCACTTACAGGGATGTAAACTATTTGTGCACAACATTTGAGAGAAATAAGATTTTTATGAGGTTGGAACATTTCAGGGAGCTTGTATTTCACTTTACATGTTGAGTTTATATTTTTATTCAGTATATATTATACTTGAAAGTAGTCAGATTTGTAGGCCCACTCTGTGAGTGCATCCCAAATGGCACCCTATTCCCTATATAGTGCACTACTTTTGACCAGAGACTAATGGGGTGTATATGGAATAGGGTGCCATTTGAGACACATACTCTTTCTGCCACGTTGGCAGACCTGCAGGCAGCGCTGGTCTCGTGGAGATAGTAGTGGATGTTCTTAGTACAGACACACACACAGACATGAATGTACAGACACACACACACAGATGTGAATGTACAGACACACACACACAGACATGAATGTACAGACACACACACACAGACATGAATGTACAGACACACACACACAGACATGAATGTACAGACACACACACAGACATGAACCTACAGACATACACACAGACATGAATGTACAGACACACATACACAGACGTGAATGTACAGATACACACACACAGACATGAATGTACAGACACACACAAAGACGTGAATGTACAGACACACACACAGACTTGAATGCAGATTTAGAAGCACGGTGCCAAGGAGTTTTTCCTAGCCACCGTGTTTCTACACCTGCATTGCTTTCTGTTTGGGGTTTTAGGCTGGGTTTCTGTACAGCACTTTGAGATATCAGCTGATGTAAGAAGGGCTTTATAAATACATTTGATTTGATTTGATGAATGTACGGACACATACACAGACATGAATGTACAGACACACACATAGACATGAATGTACAGACACACACACAGACATGAACGTACAGACACACACAGACATGAATGTACAGACACACACACAGACATGAATGTACAGACACACACACAGACATGAATGTACAGACACACACACAGACATGAACGTAGACACACACAGACATGAATGTACAGACACACACACAGACATGAATGTACAGACACACACATAGACATGAATGTACAGACACACACACACAGACATGAACGTACAGACACACACAGACATGAATGTACAGACACACACACAGACATGAATGTACAGACACACACACAGACATGAACGTACAGACACACACAGACATGAATGTACAGACACACACACAGACATGAACGTACAGACACACACAGACATGAATGTACAGACACACACACAGACATGAATGTACAGACACACACACAGACATGAATGTACAGACACACACAGACATGAATGTACAGACACACACACAGCTCTTCTACATGCACAGACAGCTATCCCCATAACATCCAGGGAAGTACCACGTCCACATGCATATATTTACAGTATGCAGTACGCCTGCCTGCCTGCCTGCCTGCCTGCCTGCCTGCCTGCCTGCCTGCCTGCCTGCCTGCCTGCTTGCCTGCCGTAAGTATGACAGGACTTGTCCTTTCACGCACAGGTAATTGCTGTTTGATAGAGACTCAATCGCCCGTGCATGCCACGCATCCAGACGCACCGGAGGGAAGGAGAGGTGTGGTATGGAGCCACCGGGGCGGGGAGTGGGACAGTAAAACATGAGAATGCTTGTAGAGCAGAATTACAGTCTTGTATTTATGCAGTGATGTCACTGGTCTGTAAATATCAGGAACACTCTAAGGTCTGTAAGGTATGATTATGGTTCTGGTGAGAGTGGGGCATGGGGCGGGTCTGGGTCCTGGACGAGGATGAGAAGTTGGCTGACCCTAAACCCTGTTATTACCTCCCTACCGCCCCATCTGGATTCACCAGGATTCCAGGTCACACAACAGATGTGCTGCAGAATTTTAGGGAGAGATAGTGTAGTGTTAATTGTAGTGTTAACTGTAGTGTTAACTGTAGTGTTAACTGTAGTGTTAACAGTAGTGTTAACAGTAGGGTTAACTGTAGTGTTAACTGTGGTGTTAATAGTAGTGTTAACTGTAGTGTTAACTGTAGTGTTAACAGTAGTGTTAACAGTAGTGTTAACTGTAGTGTTAAATGTAGTGTTACAATTACACCTACAGGGCTAGGCTGCATGTTCAGCAAGCTCTACAGTAGGTCAGTATCATTTCTGTATTCCAATAAAACCTGTCGCCCGTCTGTTAAACACATGATCCTAGTAAATCATGATTATAATCAGGCAGGCAAAGGCAGCTCCTGTCCACGTGGGCCTGATTATCTGCAGGACATTTTTGTTCTATTTCAGAGCAGCGTTTTAAACCTGGGGCAACTCCATGAGCAATCATATTTCTGGCGATAAAAAGTGAAAAGCAGCAGACTCCAAGTACCAGAGTTGCCCTTCACTGATTGAGATCATAAACAGTCTACAATCGGTACCTATAATACAGTTTTAGTTGGGTTGTGTCTCTGGTTGTGTTTGGATAGAAGGGACACTGGCTACATCCCCTTAATGTCCAGCTCTAATGTACATCCTTTTCTCTCTGGAAGTGGATGGGCTGGGGGGGAAACAGTCACCTCCTAAGACTGTTTAATGGGACTGGGTCAGTCCAGACGGGACAGAGTGTGCGTGCGCATGTGTGTGTTTGGCGGGACAAGGTCAGTCCATTCGGGACCGGGTGCAGCTGCCAGCTGCTGAAACCTCAGCCCACCCAGAGAGGCACGGCAGGACCATCACAGGGCCATCACATCCATGCACGTACCATCCCAAAAGACCACCACTTCAACAGTACAACACACAGAGGAGAAATACTGATTCCATGCTCTGCCTGTATTGCCTGAGTATATGTGTCACGTGTGGAGGAAAGGAAGCAGGATTACATGCTTATAATCCCTTGTACTGTACAGTACACTACTTTTGACCAGGGTCCATAGGGAATACGGTATCATTTGGAATGTACCCATGGTCTGGGAGAACAGTAATATATATTGATTTATTACTTAACTATGATATGACATCTATTCTTTTCATTGTGAATTAACTGTGCATTAATGTTTAGATAGCAGGTCAAGGATGTTTGAGAGGCCGGTACGACGGTAACCAGGGAAGACAGATTCCCTATAAACACCCTGAGATGAGATTAGCTAACTGGGTTTTCTGCCGACGTGAAGTGTTCTCAGAGGAACTGAGTTGAAGGGTCAACAGTTGAAGATGGTTACAGGCACAAGGCATTTCCTACCTGTCACTGTGTACCCACTGAATAGTCTAAATTGTATCTAGCATCATAGAAGGTGTCACGGCACTGATATGCAGCTGTGAACTCCCACTACTAGCCTTGTTCCACATCTACATGTGGTTTAGCTAACTGTACTGACAATCATCACCATGCTATACATACTACATCGCCCTTTGGTCACAGTTTGAGAGAGTGGGCTGTAATCTGTGACTGACAGGCAGTGTCCTGGCCATATTGGTACAACAGCCACTGTGTCAGTTTAAGACAATCACACTACAGACTGGAACAGAAACTTGTTCTAGAAAGTAAAAAATATAAAATAGATAATTCCAAATGTCTGTAACTGAAGTTCCTCTTGGCGTGAACTTAAGTTGTGGCATGTTTTGTGTCTTGGTATAGAACACTGTCAATGTTCTAGTTAATTAACAACTTAAACAACAAGAGACAAGCCTTAATACGTCCAATGTCCTGAGATTAGTTTACCTCAGACAAAGAGGCTCCCCATGCTAACAACAGTCACAGTCTCTACTCTAAATTTTCCTTCAGTACTTATCTATTCGACATCATCGTGTTCTCAGAGCCGTGGCCCGGGGCCTCAACAAGGCATCTGACTGACAACCAGGATCCTTTCCCTCCTGCATATCAGTTGGTCGGATGGAGTGGTTAATACGGGTTCATGTATAGAATGACACACACACACACACACACACACACACACACACACACACACACACACACACACACACACACACACACACACACCATAGAAGGGGTAGGGGGAAATACATACTTTGTGGAAACTTGCTTTGTGTACAAACGTATTGCTATCTTAGAATGGGATCCTGATTCTGTCTGCATGGCGTCAAGAATCAGATGAAGACAAAGGGTCAGAGAAGAAACCATAGCCTGAAGCTACTGTCTGACAAGCGGCCTAACCCCCCCACTAGTGACGTCAGGAGCTGTAACCTGATCAACACAAAGAGGGCATGAGGTAAAACAGTGAGAAACCTCCCAAGAGCATCCTGGATCAGGTGTTGAGGGGGTTTAAGGTGCCAGGATATGATGAGATGGAAGGATGGAGAGACAGAGGGATGGAAAGATAGTCCTGGAGAGACAGGGCTGATGTCAGCCTATAGATAAACTTGTCAAGAAGGAGGTGATAATAGAATGGACTGTGCTCTGTTACATAAACTAAGGAGGAGAGGGAGGAGAGGTAGAAAGGCCTGTCTGTTGAAGGAAAAGAGCAGTACTGTAGATTGATTACCTGTCAGATCGTACCTACAGTAGGGAATAAGGTGTGATTTGGGATGCACCCCAGATCATTGCTAAGGCATGTGTTAGAGTGTATGTTAGAGTGTGAGTGAGAGAGTCTTATGTTCATACTGACCGTGACAATTCTGTGTGTTGTCTAGAAACCAGCTCCCCACTACTACAACACTTCCTACTGAAAGGAACCCTGTTTCATTGGGAGAAACACTGTGAAACTGTGACATTCTGAACATGATTAGAGGTGAGTTACATTCTATGGCTGTTATAAAGGGTACAGACTATTATAGGGTTGTTATCTACGGGTACAGACTATTATAGGGTTGTTATATAAGGGTACAGACTTTTATAGGGTTGTTATACAGGGGTACAGACTATTATAGGGTTGTTATATACGGGTACAGACTATTATAGGGTTGTTATATACGGGTACAGATTTTTATAGGGTTGTTATACAGGGGTACAGACTATTATAGGGGTGTTAATTCAGAATCGGTGGGTCCCCCACGGGACGGTTGAGCTAAAGCAGGCTAATGCGATTAGCATGAGGATGCAGTAACAAGAACATTTCTCAGGACATAGACATATCTGATATTGGCAGAATTTACAGTAGCTATTACAGTGAACGCATGCCATGCTATTGTTTGAGGACAGTGCACAGTTATGGACTTGAAAAGTTATTAATAAACCAATTAGGTACATTTGGGCAGTCTTGATACAGAATTTTGAACAGAAATGCAATGGTTCATTGGATCTGTCTAAAACGTTGCTGCTGTCATCTAGTGGCCAAAATCTAAATTGCGCTTAGGCTGGAATAATACATTAAGGCCTTTGTATTTTCTTTTACCAGATCTAATGTGTTATATTCTTCCACATTCATTTCACATTTACACAAACTTCAAAGTGTTTCCCTTCAAATGGTATCAAGAATATGCATATCCTTGCTTCAATTCCTGAGCTACAGGCAGTTAGATTTGGGTATGTCATTTTAGGATAAAACATTTTTTTTAAAGCGGCGTATCCATAAGAGAACAGGGGTACAGACTATTATTGGGTTATTATACAGGGCTGTTATACAGGGGTACAGAATATTATAGGGTTGTTATACAGGGGTATAGACTATTATAGGGTTGTTATACAGGGGTACAGACAATTATAGGGTTATTATACAGGGCTGCTATACAGGGGTACATACTATTATAGGGTTGTTATACAGGGGTACAGACAATTATAGGGTTATTATACAGGGCTGCTATACAGGGGTACAGACTATTATAGGGTTGTTATACAGGGGTACAGACAATTATAGGGTTATTATACAGGGGTACAGACAAGTATATGGGTGTTATATAGGAGTTGTTATACAGGGGTACAGACTATTACAGGGGTTTTATATAGGAGTTGTTATACAGGAGTACAGACTATTATAGGATTGTTATACATGGGTACAGACTATTACAGGGGTTTTATATAGGAGTTGTTATACAGGGGTACAGACTATTATATGGCTGTTATATAGGAGTTGTTATACAGGGGTACAGACTATTATATGGCTGTTATATAGGAGTTGTTATACAGGGGTACAGACTATTATATGGCTGTTATATAGGAGTTGTTATACAGGGGTACATGCTATTATATGGCTGTTATATAGGAGTTGTTATACAGGGGTACATGCTATTATAGGGTTATTATTCAGGGGTGTTATTTTTTTAATAAATGTTTTATTTAACCTTTATTTAACTAGGCAAGTCGGTTAAGAACAAATTCTTATTTACAATGATGGCCTACCGGGGAACAGTGGGTTAACTGCCTTGCTCAGGGGCAGAACGACAGATTTATACACTGTCAGCTCGGGGATTTGTTACTGGCCCAATGCTCTAAACACTACGCTACCTGCATACAGGGGTATAGACTATTCAAACCATTGACCCTTTAGTTCAGCGTCCCAACAGCTGCTCTGACACTGAGGGGAATACCAAGGAATAGTAGGGGTTAAAGATCTTATGCACACACTGGTAGAGGTCCCTGTACACCATCTTAGGTTACAGAGGAAGGAGCTACTGTACAGTAGAGAGCCATCTCAAGCGTGCCTCCTGTGGCAGTCAGGTCTCACACATGCACACACACACGCACACACACACACACACACACACACACACACACACACACACACACACACACACACACACACACACACACACACACACACACACACACACACACACACACACACACACACACACACAGTCTTTAAGTATTGCGTCTGCCTCTGTTCCCAAAGAGGCTATAAGAGTACCTGTAACCCGGTCTGAGTAATGCAGTGGGACCACTTATCATTCACTAAGCTCTCTTTCCCACAGTTTCAAATATGTAACATCATTTCCTGCCAGTGTCATTCAGCACAGAGGCACATGATGCTGAATGACAATGTACCCTGGGAATATGTGACTAAGAACATCACTACGGTCTGAGATTCAATGGCTAAGAAACTATTTAGACATTAAACAACGAATGCTAGAATAAATACATGCCCCAAAGTATTCGGGATACTTGACTTGGAGATCTAAGGCTGAAAATAAATCAATTTGTTTCTATTCTACAAAATCAGGTTGTTTAAAATAAGAGGTAACACAAAATCACACTCTCAAACAATGATTAAGTGGAATATCTATCCAATGGGATAATATGTTATTGAATATGTCATACAGTCTATCCTTTAAATAGCGCATTTGATTTTTGACTAGGGAGTGAAGCTCAAATATAATTTACTATCCTGTCGATGGCAGGTTGATGAGCGGGACTGACTGTTAGAGAGACATGTTTGGTAAGAGACATGTTTCCTGTCCAGGTGGTCTACCCTGTGAGAGAACATCTGGTGAATCTTCACTCAGTCTGTTGGTAGATCAGACCAGTGCTACGTCTCAAATGGCACGCTATTCCCTACATAGTGCACTACTTTTGATGAGGGCCCATTGGGCTCTGAGCATATTAAGTGTACTATATAGGGAATAGGGAGCTATTTGGCTATTTGGGACGTGGGCAAAAGTAGTGCACAATTTAGGGAATGGGGTGCCATTTGAGATTCCCCCCTGGTGTAGATATAACCATGTTTACTGTATCTTAATGATCTGCATTAAAAAATGTTTTCTTTCCACCTACAGGCCTCCTGCATTACTTTTAGAACTCAATTAAACTCCTGCAGTGAGGTTTTGAAATGCTGAGAGTAGAGTTGCATCACCCCAATTAGTTCTGTTTCAGATGGACTTTTTGATGGTGTGTTTGTGTGCAGCTTTGATGAACGTTTGAAAAGGAAGATTCAGTGATTATACCAAGGGATTTTAACATCCACTGTTCCCTGCCTGCCACCCCTTCACAGCGGTGCTTCCTTTAGATGTCCAGGGTACATACACACACACACACACACACTCACACACCCACATACCCACACACACACACACACACACACACACACACACACACACACACACACACACACACACACACACACACACACACACACACACACACACACACACACACACACACACACACACACACACACACACACACACACACACACACACACACACAGAGCCAGGGTTTATAGGGAGAAGGGAGAGAGGGAACTAGCCAGGCAGATATGGAAAAAAGGAATGCCCAAGAGGTGCTGTTGAACAAAGGCTGTTTGGAAGATATGAGATACAGGAGACTATCAGATGTGGATATGAGCCTTGCGATAAGGCCTTCCCTCTAGCAAGAGGACACTCACAGGGGCTGTGTCCCAAATTGCACCCTACTCCTTACATTGTGCGCTACTTTGGACCAAAGCACTATGGGACCTGGTCACTCACATGCACATGCACATACACACACTTACACACAAGCCACTATTCCTCTATTGCAGGTATTCCCAAACTGGTGTATGCGCAATGCCCCCAAAATGTTTTTCTTCGCATTTTCAAACATTTTCAGTTTTTTTTCTCGCCTGAGTAGCCTCGTTTCACTGCCAAAAATAAAATTAAAGCATCTAGTGTTCAGCGAAACAACAACACTATGTCAAATACAGGTAGTCACATAATTAATATCCAATCACATTAACCGTTACTCTCTTTTGGAAATGGAACAAGCGTGGAGGAATAAGGGTGGCAGGGAGAGGGCGGATGCGTGGAGGAAGACAAAGAAGACAAAGAGCTGTTATTTCAGATGAAATAAGGGCTACACTTATAGGATTGAGAGAGGCACGGTTGAGGGTGCAACCCAATCTTCCACTAACTGTAGTCCATGTATGTGGCAACACTCAAAATATTTACAGTAAAAAAAAACACTAGCATTTCTACAGTAAAACTGTGCACTTACTGTTTTTCAGAGAGTAATGGAGGTGGAAGCACTGGAAAGACCACATTCATTTGTATTTATCGATGAAGCTGGATTTAACCTTGCCAAAACACGTGGCCCCCAACTGCTTTTAAATGACCAAATGTCTCTTTTGCTAGGGATGGATAAACTTCCCCAGTGCATGCTCTTGGCCTGATGCTACCGATTTACTGCCCGTAATTCAAATTACTACCTCAAACTGCTAATTTTCCCGACTAGCATCACTACCCTAGACAGTTCTGACCTAGAATATGTGGACAACTACAAATACCTAGGTATCTGTTTAGACTGTAAACTCTCCTTCCAGACTCACATTAAGCCTCTCCAATCCAAAGCCTCCTTCACTCATGCTGCCAAACATACCCTCGTAAAACGGACTATCCTACCAATCCTTGACTTCGGCGATGTCATTTACAAAATAGCCCCCAACAATACTCAGCAGACTGGATGCAGTCTATCACAGTGCCATCCGTTTTATCACCAAAGCCCCATATACTACCCACCACTGCGACCTCTATGCTCCAGTTGGCTGGCCCTCACTACATATCCGTCGCCAAACCCACTGGCTCCAGGTCATTTATAAGTCTTTGTATATTGCACTGGTCACCCCCAAAGCCAATACTTCCTTGGCCGCCTCTCCTTCCAGTTCTGTGCTGCCAATGACTGGAACGAATTGCAAGCTGGAGCTGGAGTCATATCTCCCTCTCTAGGTTTAAGCATCAGCTGTCAGAGCAGCTTACCGATCACTGTACCTGTATACAGCCCATATGTAAATAGCACACCCAACTACCTCATCCCCATATTATTACTTACCCTCGTGCTCCTTTGCACCCCAGTATCTCTACTTGCACATCATCATCTGCACATATATCACTCCAGTATTAATGCTAAATTGTAATTATTTCACCTCTATGGCCTATTTATTGCCTTACCTCCCTACTCTTCCACATTTGCACACACTGTACATAGATCTTTCTATTTCAATTGTATTTACTGTACGTTTGTTTATGTGTAACTCTGTGTTGTTGTTTTTGTCGCACTGCTATGCTTTATCTTGGCCAGGTCGCAGTTGTAAATGAGAACTTGTTCTCAACTGGCCTACTTGGTTGAATCAAGGTAAAAAATAACAAGTATGTAGCCAAACGTAGCTGCTGCTCATTCCGTTTGCTAGAAAATTGATTAATGGTTCAAAAAAGTAGGGCCTGCGTCCATAGAGACAGATACCAGCTCTACTACCAGCAGTACTACACCTGCACATGTCGACGACACAAGTTGTTCTGCTTCCATGAGCACATCCAATGCTAGCATCAGTAATTCTACATTTGTTGTTAGCCCAGCTAGCATGGACACTGACAGTTGTGAATTTGATGCAGCCGAAGAGCTACTGCCCCCTTACCCGGAAAACCACCGAACAACAGACAGAGACGTTGGACCATCGAAGAGATGCAAATATGATGAGAACTACATTGATTTGGGGTTCACATATATTGGAAGTAGTGCCTTTCCTCAGCCGCAGTATGTTATATGTGCGAAAGTACTATCTCACAACTCAATGAAACCATCACTCTTGCGCTTACATTTAGAAAAATAAAACATGCCAATTTGAAAAATAAGCCATGGGAGTTTTTTGAGTGAGAATTATGATGACTTTCGAGTAGTAAGACGTATACAAGCAACAGATACCATTAATAAGAAGCGTCTTATATGGTGAACTACCGAGTGGCTAGGACAGGCAAGCCCCATACTATTGTGAAGGACTTAATTCTTCCTGCTGCCACAGATATGGCTGGGACAATGCTGGGGGAAAATACCCCAAAAACTATACAGACAATATCTCCATCAAACAACACTGTTTCACGACGCATCAGTGACATGGCAGGAGATGTTTTGAAACAATTACTGCATCACATACAAGCCAGTGAATTATATGCGTTACAGCTGGATGAGTAAACAGACGTAGCGGGCCTGGCACAGCTCCTGGTATATGTCCGTTACGTTTATGGGAGGTCAATTAAGGAAGACATCCTCTTCTGCAAACCACTGGAAACCAGGACAACAGGAGAGGATATTTTTAAAGTACTGGACAGCTTTGTGACATCAAATGGACTTTGGTGGTCAAGATGTGTTGGTATCTGTACTAATGGTGCAAAGCCATGACAGGTAGACATAGTGGAGTGGTAACGTGCGTGCAAGCAGTTACTTCCAACGGCACTTGGGGACACTGCAGCATTTACCAAGAGGCTCTTGCTGCCAAGGGAATGCCTGACAGCTTGAAAGACGTTTTGGACACTACAGTGAAAATGGTTAACTTTGTTAAAGCAAGGCCCCTGAACTCTCATGTATTTTCTGCACTATGCAGCGACCATGTAACGCTTTTACAACATACAGAAGTGTGCTGACTATCAAGGGGCAAAATAGTGTCCATTTAAAAAAAATTGAGAGACGACCTTAAAGATTTCTTTACTGACCATAATTTTCACTTATCTGACCGCTTGCATGATGACGAGTTTATCACACGACTGGCCTATCTGGGTGAATGATCTGAATCTAGGATTACAGGGCCTCTCTTCAACTATGTTCAATGTGCAGGACAAAATTGAGGCTATGATTAAGAAGTTGGAGCTCTTCTCTGTCTGCATTAACAAGAACAACACACAGGTCTTTCTATCATTGTATGATTTTTTGTGTGCAAATGAACTCAAGCTTACAGACAATGTTAAACGTGATATAGCGAAGGACGTGAGTGAGTTGGGTGCGTAATAACGCAGGTACTTTCCCGAAGCGGATGACACAAACAACTGGATTCGTTATCCTTTTCATTCCCTGCCTTCAGTCCACTTACCGATGTCTGAACAAGAGAGCCACATCGAAATTACAACAAGCGGTTCTGTGAAAATTGAATTTAAATCAGAAGCCACTGACAGATTTTGCTCAGAGTATCCTGCCTTGGCAAATCGCGTTGTTAAGACACTGATGCCCTTTGCAACCAGGTACCTATGTGAGAGTGGATTCTCGGCCCTCACTAGCATGAAAACTAAATACAGGCACAGACTGTGTGTGGAAAATGCTTTAAGACTGAGACTCTCTCCAATACAACCCAACATTGCAGAGTTATGTGCATCCTTTCAAGCACACCCTTCTCATTAACCTGTGGGGAGTTATTCACAATTTTTTGATGAATAAATAAATACGTTTTATATGTAAGATGGCTAAATGAAGAGCAAAATTATTGATTATTATTATTTGTGCCCTGGTCCTATAAGAGCTCTTTGTCACTTCCCACAAGCCGGGTTGTGACAAAAAATCACACTCATTCTTATGCTTAATAAATGTATGGTATAGTGTGTGTGTGGCAGGCTTACAATGATGGCAAAAAACAACACGTGAGAGTGTGCTGACCCTGGTGCTAGAGGGGGTTGTTGGGGAATAATCAGAATTGGTAACATAGGTAAGATGTTTTATATTCATCATATGTTTGTAAGTTACTTCTCATCAGAATGTGTTTGTATAATACTGTGGCGGGGTTGCAGTATCTGTTCTATGTCAAGACTAAGTTGCTTGGGCCGGAGAGAGGGGAGAGGTCAAGCGTGTATCTCTTGGCTCCACAATGTCTGTGTGCCAGTCAGTGTGTCTCTGTGATCTTGTCAAGATAGGATGGATTTGATATATGCCTGTTGATATGGAGGATTGGTTTATGGTTCTGAGTTTGAGAAAATAATATGTTTTAGGAGACAAAGCTGAACGATGAATTATGCCGATGCTGTCTTATCCTGTGTGTGTCTTTGCTATAAAGGAACTAAGTTGAAATGTGGAAGGGACTCTCAGAGAATTAATTGATAGACACTGAATTGATCTGAGAGTCACAGGGTTGTGATAGAGCTCATATAATTAAAGATGGACTTTGATAACTAACTCTGACGTGTGTGTGGTTTGCTCTCATGATTTGGTAAATAGAGGAAATTTCCACGACAGGGTACGCAGCTGGAGGTTGAATGTTTGAAGGGGAACGGGACTATAAAAAGTTTGGGAACCATGGCCCTCTTGGTTTCATTCAGCTGGTACTACATAATTTCTGTACTTCAAGTTTACCTGTATCCGTCAGCATAGTACCACATAAATCATTAATTATACCAATTATTTTTTATTTCATACGTTTTTTTAAAGTTTAGAGTTTTCTGTTCATCTAAAGGATACAATGAACCAATACAACAATACAAAACCACATCCAACCGATGGGAGCCTGCTTCTATTGGTCAAGTCATGAATTCCCTTTGCCTGAGGTGTATAGGTGTGTGTGTGTGTGTGAACCTTTCGAAGGTCCCCTGATCTATCTGTCCTAGATGTTTCATGAATTCCCTTTGCCTGAGGTGTATAGGTGTGGGTGTGAACCTTTCGAAGGTCCCCTGATCTATCTGTCCTAGATGTTTCATGAATTCCCTTTGCCTGAGGTGTATAGGTGTGTGTGTGTGTGTGTGAACCTTTCGAAGGTCCCCTGATCTATCTGTTCTAGATGTTTCATGAATTCCCTTTGCCTGAGGTGTATAGGTGTGTGTGTGTGTGTGAACCTTTCGAAGGTCCCCTGATCTATCTGTTCTAGATGTTTCATGAATGCTATTAAAGTGTAAATGTACCTTTTTACACAACATCTCAACTGTCTCCTTTGCGAACAAGCAAAATGAAATAACAACACGTCTGCTAACATTGTTGTCTTAACATAATCTGCCAGAGGTGACAGGACAGGAGCAATCTTTTTTTTCTTACTCTCACATTGTGAAAAATAAATTACCCAGATGGCATCCTATTTCCTATTAAGTGAACTACTCTGGTCAAAAGTAGTGCCCTACATAGGGAATAGGGTGCCATTTGAGATGCAAGCCTAGTCTATTCAAGAGCGATATTAACACTTTCCTCAGCTGGTAACTATTATCCTGTCCTCCAGGCGAGAGGTTTGAAAGGTCAAAGGTGAAAAGTGAAGGGCCATCTTACCGTCGTCCAGGTCAGGTATGATGGTGACCCTGGCAGTGTGGTACTCCTGTCTCAGACGGCCTCCCATGGGCATACTAAGGGTAACGTTGAAGCTCTCCTCCTCTTCATACAGAGAGTCATCTATGATCACCACACGACAGGAACTCTCTGTCTCGCCCTTATCGAAGCGCAGGACACTGTTGTGTTCCTCAGGTCTGGATATGTAGTCAGAGTAGGACAGGACTGTAGAGGGGATGGTCCCTGTAGCTGTGGCTGTAGGAGAGAGGAAAGGAGAGAGGGATGAGAAGAGAGGGAGGTGTGTGTGTGTGTGTGTGTGTGTGTGTGTGTGTGTGTGTGTGTGTGTGTGTGTGTGTGTGTGTGTGTGTGTGTGTGTGTGTGTGTGTGTGTGTGTGTGTGTGTGTGTGTGTGTGTGTGTGTGTGCGTGCGTGCGTGCGTGCGTGTGGACTGTACCTTGCTGTGTGTAGCAGATGACCATGAGTTCCTGTGTGACGTCACCACTCCTGCGCACTGGGATCAGCAGCTCCCCGATGTCCTCCTCTATAGAGTAGACTGCAGACTGGATAAACACTGTCGACTCTGGGGAGGGGGGAGAGAGAGAGAGAGAGAGATGGGGACAGAGAGGGAGATAGAGAGAGAGAGAGAGAGAGAGAGGACAGAGAGAGAGAGAGAGAGAGAGAGAGAGACAGAGACAGAGAGAGACAGAGACAGAGACAGAGAGAGACAGAGAGAGAGAGAGAAAGAGGGGGACAGAGAGAGAGAGAGAGAGAGAGAGAGACAGAGACAGGGAGAGAGAGAAAGAGGGGGACAGAGAGAGAGAGAGAAAGAGGGGGACAGAGAGAGAGAGTGAGCGAGAGAGAGAGAGAGAGAGAGAGAGAGAGAGAGAGAGAGAGAGAGAGAGAGAGAGAGAGAGAGAGAGAGCGAGAGAGAGAGAGAGAGAGAGAGAGAGAGAGAGAGGGGTGGGGACAGAGCGAGAGAGAGAGAGAGAGAGAGAGAGAGAGCGGGGGACAGAGAGAGAGAGAGAGAGATAAACCATCACATCCTTCTCACTGTGTACATACTTATTTCATTAATACAGAAGTTATGCGGATGACAAGAGGGTACAACAACGTGTTGAATATTTCTGTCCATTACAATATGTTGCTGCTGGTGCTCTGGTCCAGGCTCCTCCCTGAGGACAGAGGTCTCAGTGAACTGAGGCAGAAGACATAGTCTGCGTCGCAAACGGCACCCTATTTCCTATATACAGTAGTAGACTCCTTTTGACCAGAGCCCTATGTAGGCCCTGGTCAAAAGTAGGGCACTATATTGGGAATAGGGAATCATTTGGGATCCATCCAGAGGATATGATGACTAACATCAGTGGTTGGCACAGACAACTACCCAGAAGCCTCTCTGATTTGACAGCTGACGCACAGGGACCAATATACATTTAGTGAATTGTTCATAGGAAAATTCCAGCTTCCGTACTATAGACTTTGAATGTGAAGAAGGACCATTTTGATTTATTTTACCTTTATTTAACTAGGCAAGTCAGTTAAGAACAAATTCTTATTTTCAATGACGGCCTAGGAACAGTGGGTTCAGGGGCAGAACGACAGATTTGTTCCTTGTCAGCTCGGGGATTTGAACTTGCAACCTTCCGTTTACTAGTCCAACACTCTAACCACTAGGCTACCCTGCCGGCCAGTTAAAGTGGGCCTAGATAATAAACCTGACGTGTCTTGATTCTGTTAGCAAGCAGAGACCTGCTCAAACCATTGGTCTTTTTTAAAAGTTTGTGTTAGTCACTCCCCCTGTCCTGTCCTGTCCTTTCCTCTCCTTATCTCCTCTCCTCCTTTACTCTGCATAGCGAGACTGTGTCTAAGTTACTAGACCTGAGTTACATCCCAGCGGCCTACACTAAGAAGTACAGTGCCTTGCGAAAGTATTCGCCCCCCTTGAACTTTGCGACCTTTTGCCACATTTCAGGCTTCAAACATAAAGATATAAAACTGTATTTTTTTGTGAAGAATCAACAACAAGTGGGACACAATCATGAAGTGGAACAACATTTATTGGATATTTCAAACTTTTTTAACAAATCAAAAACTGAAAAATTGGGCGTGCAAAATTATGCAGCCCCTTTACTTTCAGTGCAGCAAACTCTCTCCAGAGGTTCAGTGAGGATCTCTGAATGATCCAATGTTGACCTAAATGACTAATGATCATAAATACAATCCACCTGTGTGTAATCAAGTCTCCGTATAAATGCACCTGCACTGTGATAGTCTCAGAGGTCCGTTAAAAGCGCAGAGAGCATCATGAAGAACAAGGAACACACCAGGCAGGTCCGAGATACTGTCGTGAAGAAGTTTAAAGCCGGATTTGGATACAAAAAGATTTCCCAAGCTTTAAACATCCCAAGGAGCACTGTGCAAGCGATAATATTGAAATGGAAGGAGTATCAGACCACTGCAAATCTACCAAGACCTGGCCGTCCCTCTAAACTTTCAGCTCATACAAGGAGAAGACTGATCAGAGATGCAGCCAAGAGGCCCATGATCACTCTGGATGAACTGCAGAGATCTACAGCTGAGGTGGGAGACTCTGTCCATAGGACAACAATCAGTCGTATATTGCACAAATCTGGCCTTTATGGAAAAGTGGCAAGAAGAAAGCCATTTCTTAAAGATATCCATAAAAAGTGTTGTTTAAAGTTTGCCACAGGCCACCTGGGAGACACACCAAACATGTGGAAGAAGGTGCTCTGGTCAGATGAAACCAAAATTGAACTTTTTGGCAACAATGTAAAACGTTATGTTTGGCGTAAAAGCAACACAGCTGAACACACCATCCCCACTGTCAAACATGGTGGTGGCAGCATCATGGTTTGGGCCTGCTTTTCTTCAGCAGGGACAGGGAAGATGGTTAAAATTGATGGGAAGATGGATGGAGCCAAATACAGGACCATTCTGGAAGAAAACCTGATGGAGTCTGCAAAAGACCTGAGACTGGGACGGAGATTTGTCTTCCAACAAGACAATGATCCAAAACATAAAGCAAAATCTACAATGGAATGGTTCAAAAATAAACATATCCAGGTGTTAGAATGGCCAAGTCAAAGTCCAGACCTGAATCCAATCGAGAATCTGTGGAAAGAACTGAAAACTGCTGTTCACAAATGCTCTCCATCCAACCTCACTGAGCTCGAGCTGTTTTGCAAGGAGGAATGGGAAAAAATGTCAGTCTCTCGATGTGCAAAACTGATAGAGACATACCCCAAGCGACTTACAGCTGTAATCGCAGCAAAAGGTGGTGCTACAAAGTATTAACTTAAGGGGGCTGAATAATTTTGCACGCCCAATTTTTCAGTTTTTGATTTGTTAAAAAAGTTTGAAATATCCAATAAATGTCGTTCCACTTCATGATTGTGTCCCACTTGTTGTTGATTCTTCACAAAAAAATACAGTTTTATATCTTTATGTTTGAAGCCTGAAATGTGGCAAAAGGTCGCAAAGTTCAAGGGGGCTGAATACTTTCGCAAGGCACTGTACCTACCCCACATAGACAAGTTTACGATATTCTCTCTATCACTGTTATGCTTCTTCTTAAAACCTATTCTTTACTCTAATTGTGAATCTGGTCATCTGTGCTAATAAGGTGACAGTGTGCCAGCAGGGCCTGAACTCCCACAACCCCCAACAGTCCCACCTGACCAATTACTGTCTGACCAGGACACTGGACCAATGGCTCCCTGCCCTTCCCAGCCTGGTCTTGACTAAATAAGTAGATGTTCTACCTCCTACTCAGGCTAGCATACAAGCTTATAGCCCTTAATAGCAGCTCCTACCAAGGCTCATACCAAGGCTGACAGGCCTTCGTGTGGAGAGCTTCTCCTCTCTCTCTCTCTCTCTCTCTCTCTGACTTAATTTGAACTCTTCTGATAGTTGAAGAGATTCACATTTAAAGGAGCTGCTAGAACCTGGGTCAGTTGTAATGTTGTTGTAATGTAAGTCCCAAATGGCACCCTATTCCATATGTAGAGCACTCATTTTTACCTGGGCCCGTAGGACTCTCGTCAAAGTAGTGCACTAAAAAGGGAATAGGGTAACATTTGAGACACAGATGTATTCTGAGAAGCTGGGAAATCATGGAAATCTAAAATAGCATGTTGATATGTTAATGTGTAAATATACATGTTTGTGGTCATGAAGCAAAACTATATGTTAATGTGTAACGGCCAAATCATAATATTGATATTACAGCTGCACCATCGAGAGCATCCTGACTGGTTGCATCACTGCCTGGTATGGCAACTACTCAGCTTCCGACCGCAAGGCTCTACAGAGTGTAGTGCGTACGGCCCAGTACATCACTGGGACCAAGCTTCCTGCCATCCAGGACCTCTATACCAGGCGGTGTCAGAGGAAGGCCCTAAAAATTGTCAAAGACTCCAGCCACCGTAGTCATATACAGTAGTTCTCTCTGCTACCGCACGGCAAGCGGTACCGGAGCGCCAAGTCTAGGTCCAAGAGGCTTCCAAATAGCTTCTACCCCCAAGTCATAAGATTCCTGAACATCTAATCAAATGGCTACCCAGACTATTTGCATTGTCCCCCCACCTCCACTTTTACTCTGCTGCTACTCTCTGTTTATTATCTATGCATAGTCACTTTAATAACTCTACCTACATGCACATATTACCTCAATTACCTCGACTAACCTGTGCCCCCGCACATTGACTCTGTACCGGTACCCCTTGTATATTGCCTCGCTGTTACTATTTTACTGCTGCTCTTTAATGATTTGTTACTTTAATTTCTTATTGTCACGACTTTCGCCGAAATTGGTTCCTCTCCTGGTTCGGGCGGCATTTTGGCGGTCAGCGTCGCCGGTCTTCTAGCCATCATTGATCCATTTTTCATTTTCCATTTGTTTTGTCTTGTCTTCCCACACACCTGGTTTCAATTCCATCATTACATGTTGTGTATTTAACCCTCTGCTCCCCCCATGTCCTTGTCTGGAATTGTTTATTGTAAGTGCTTGAGCACGTTATGTCTGGTGTGCGACGGGTTTTGTACCCCTTGTATTGATTGTTCTGTTTACGGTGATTTTTATTATTAAACTGCGCCGTTGTAACAGAGTTTTTGTTCTCCTGCGCCTGACTTCTCTGCCGCCAGTACGCACTCATTACACTTATATATATAAAAAACTTTTTTTACTTTTCTATATTAGTGTATCATTTATTTTATTTGTTATTTTTTCTCCATCTAAAAATAAGTTTTCTTTAAAAAGTATATATATATATATATTTTTTTGTTTAGGTATTTTTTTCCTAAAACTGCATTGTTGGTTAAGGGCTTGTAAGTAAGGATTTCACTGTAAGGTCTCCCGCCACCTGTTGTATTTGGCACATGTGACTAATACAATTTAACTTGACTTGATAGCGGCATGTTATCTTAATTTCCCTCAAGGGACTAGTGTTTTGTGAGACAAACAATACCATCCTCCATACATTTTAACCAATGTAAGTTGTTGACAGATTATTCCTCCTCTCACACAGGGGGACCCCAGAGGGGGAAGTAGAGGAGAGGCATCATTTATATGTACATTATGCAAGAGCTCCCTTCCTCAGACTTCCAACTACAGTATCACAGGGGAACGAACGGCTTAGCTGCTGTTTTTAAAAACCTTGTTTGTCTGAACTGTATTTAGATACTTTGACTACTGTACGTCCCTAATATCTCCCTATTCCCTATGTTGTGGGAATATGGTGCCATTTGGGACACAACCGTTGTGTAAACAACATGAGAAGCCTGGGAAGTCTCCAGTCTAGTGTTCTCCATCCATACCCTGGGTCTGACCCTAACCTTGGGATTCTCCATACCCAATTAACTATATTTATTTATTTAACCGTGTTAATTTACCTTTCTGGAGGAAACAACTTCCCATATGGACTATTGTTACAGTGTTACTGATCACTAAATCTAACCTGGGGTTACAGAACTCCGGTAACTGTTCCAAAATTCCCAGGCTCTGGAGCCAGGCCAGGGATTGATAAGAGGCAGAGAGCAGCTTCACTAACAGAGAGCAGCTTCACTAACAGAGAGCAGCTTCACTAACAGAGAGCAGCTTCACTAACAGAGAGCAGCTTCACTAACAAAGAGCAGCTTAACTAACAGAGAGCAGCTTCACTAACAAAGAGCAGCTTCACTAACAAGGAGCAGCTTAACTAACAAAGTGTAGCTTCACTAACAAAGAGCAGCTTCACTAACAAGGAGCAGCTTAACTAACAGAGAGCAGCTTCACTAACAAAGAGCAGCTTCACTAACAAGGAGCAGCTTAACTAACAGAGAGCTGCTTCACTAACAGAGAGCAGCTTCACTAACAGAGAGCAGCTTCACTAAGAAAGAGCAGCTTCACTAACAGAGAGCAGCTTCACTTACAGAGAGCAGCTTCACATACAGAGAGCAGCTTCACTAACAAAGAGCAGCTTCACTAACAGACAGCAGCTTCACTAACAGAGAGCAGCTTAACTAACAGAGAGCAGCTTCACTAACAGAGAGCAGCTTCGCGTACAGAGAGCAGCTTCATGTACAGAGAGTATCTTCACGTACAGAGAGCAGCTTCACGTACAGAGAGCAGCTTCACTAACAGAGTGCAGCTTCACTAACAAAGAGCAGCTTCACTAACAGAGAGCAGCTTCACATACAGAGAGCAGCTTCACTAACAGAGAGCAGCTTCACTAACAAAGAGCAGCTTAACTAACAGAGAGCAGCTTCACGTACAGAGAGCAGCTTCACTAACAGAGAGCAGCTTCACTAACAAAGAGCAGCTTCACTAACAGAGAGCAGCTTCACTAACATAGAGCAGTTTCACTAACAGAGTGCAGCTTCACTAACAGAGAGCAGCTTCACTAACAGAGAGCAGCTTCACTAACAGAGAGCAGCTTCACTAACAGAGAGCACCTTCACTAACAGAGTGCAGCTTCACTAACAGAGAGCAGCTTCACTAACAGAGAGCAGCTTCACTAATGAGGCTGACGAAGGTATTAGGTATTTTATTAGGATCCCCATTAGCTGTTGCAAAAGCAGCAGCTACTCTTCCTGGGATCCACACAAAACATGAAACATTACATAATACAGAACATTAATAGACAAGAACAGCTCAAGGACAGAACTACATACATTTGTTTTTGTAAAGGAACAATACAGTACATTCGCACAAACTATCTAGGTCAAATAGGGGAGAGGCGTTGTGCCGTGAGGTGTTGCTTTATCTGTTTTTTGAAACCAGGTTTGCTGTTTATTTGAGCAATATGAGATGGGATGGAGTTCCATGCAATAATGGCTTTATATAATACTGTACACTTTCTTGAATTTGTTCTGGATTTGGGGACTGTGAAAATACCTCTGGTGGCATGTCTGGTGGGGTAAGTGTGTGTGTCAGAGCTGTGTGTAAGTTGACTATGCAAACAATTTGGGATTTACAACATAATTAATGTTCCTTATAAAAAGAAGAAGTGATGCAGTCAGTCTCTCCTCAACTCTTAGCCAAGAGAGACTGGCATGCATAGTATTTATATCAGCCCTCTTATTACAATGAAGGTCCATGTTTTGTTATACACTGACCTGGATGTTCTCACCCACCTACTATACAACCCTGCCTCACCCATAGAGATAACCTCAGACCAATCATCTCTGCTAAGACTGATGAATAACCTACCTGTAGTAATGACTTATCAACCGTTAGTCATTTGAACACAACACTGTTTAGACTGTTAAAACAAGCTACTCTGGATCATGGACCTGTAGTACATACCATCAGCTGGGTCGAGGATCTCCACAGTGGCTGTGTCAGGGAACTCCAGGGCAGCCATGACAGGTTCTGACAGAACAATCTGAAAGGTCTCAGACTGCTCGTACACTCCATCCTGCAGGATCCTCACCCTCCATGTGGCCGTGGTCTGACCTGGGTTAAACTGGACCTGCTTCTGGGCTTTACCACGGAAGTCCTTATCCTTCTCCGCCGTACCATCTCTGGTGCTGATGCCTGGGCAAGGAGGGAGGAGAGGAGAGAGGGGGCATAGAGGAAGAGGAAATGATTACATGTACTGTACACAAAACTTTTGTTCTTACAATGTGGCATTCAACAAGATAAGATCAGAAGGCAGCATCCAGATATAAGAACCGGTCAATAACAGAGCCCAGTCAGAGATGGGTCAGAGAAGCAGTCAGTGTTAGATGAAGTTGTGATGTGTCAGCTAGCAGATGGCCCTGACGTGGACCAGGAGGAGGGGGTGGTAATCAGGACGTCACTCTCGATCTGGCCCCTAGTGGTCTGACTGAACACAGAGGACACTGTAATACATATTCCTAGGCCAGCAGCATACCACCCTGCATACCAGTGCTGGGTTGCTTCTGAAGCTAAGCAGCGTTGGTCCTGGTCAGTTCCCGGATGGGAGACCAGATGCTGCTGGAAGTGGTGTTGGAGGGCCAGTAGGAGGCACTCTTTCCTCTGGTCTAAAAAATATCCCAATGCCCAGGGCAGTGATTGGGGTGCCCTGTGTAGGGTGCTGTCTTTCGGATGGGATGTTAAACGGGTGTCCTGACTCTCTGAGGTCATTAAAGATCCCGTGGCACTTATCGTAAGAGTAGGGGTGTTAACCCCGGTGTCCTGGCAAAAAATTCCCAATCTGGCCCTCAAACCATCACGGTCACCTAATACTCTCCAGTTTACAATTGGCTCATTCATCCCCTGTAACTATTCCCCAGGTTGTTGCTGTGAATAAGAACATGTTCTCAGTCAACTTACTTAATAAATAAATAAAATCTTACCAAGGTCAATTACCTACCATGCCACATTGGGAGATCATTTTGCTTCCTATCAAGCTACATTATCTTGACACAATTAAGCTATATTGTGGGTAAAGCAGAATCAACTTAAAACAAGGTTGTCTATGCAGGTAGTGTAGAAGTATTGGTAGATTGACATTGTTGTTACTGCCCAGTCTACTGAGTCTAGCCTGCCCAGCTTGCTGGTGGTAGTTTGTGCCAGTGCTGTTTGATCAGACCTGCTGTCACTGAGGGCTGGTGATGATGGCAGGACTCCTTCTGTTCAGCTAGCTACACAACCAGCTAGCTACACAACCAGCTAGCTACACAAGCAGCTAGCTACACCACCAGCTAGCTACACAACCAGCTAGCTACACAACCAGCTAGCTACACAACCAGCTAGCTTCACTGGCTGGCTCACTCTGAGATAGACCAACACAAATATGAATTATTTAATTCATTAATAATAATAATAACAACAAACAAACACATAAATTAAGAAGCTAGATAAAGATAAAAGAGCAAGAGAGAGAGAGAGAAAGAGAGAAGATAACACTAAAGAGCTTCAACGGTGCACAGATGGAGGAGGAAATGTATGAGTTGGGGAATTGGACCAAAATTACCATTTCATTCTTTGAAGTGAGCTTTGATATGCCTACACCAAGAAGGGAAATGGGCCCTGTACGTGTTCATGGGGCTGCTACAGTTCTTGCTGACATGTGTTCATAGATAACATGGATGAGCTCAACAGAGCCGGAATATATATCACCTGTCTTCAAAGAGCAGGCAGAGAAGCAGCTCCCTAACTCTGTCTAAATCCCAAATGAGACCCTATACCCTACATAATGCACTACTTTTTACCAGAGCCCTATTTGGGTTCTGGTTAAAAGTAGTGCACTATATAGGGAATAGGATGCTATCTGGGACTCACACTCTGTCTCTCTCACAGCAGAAGGAGGACTACAGCTCCCTGATCCCAGAAGCAGCTCTGAGGCCTAGCAGCAGGCCTGGGTTTAAATACTATGACATTTTTGCTTTAGCCTATATAGCAGCAGGCTAGCTCTACATAGCTGCTATACTAGCACCTCCCCTGATTCACACAACTTTACCAAATGCCTCACAACGTCCAATAAAGAACCAGGCATCCAGTTGAAAGTAGTGCGCTATATAGGGAATAGGGTGCCATTTCAGATGTATCCTAGGTCTTGTGATCAGGGCTAGCTCTGGCAGGCCAGCAAGCAGGGCTGGGATGGAGCAGATATCCTCTGTCTCCTCACTGTGTGAAGCACTGGCCTGAGATCAGTCAGCATGTCATCTCAGTACCAAGGCAGATGGGTAGTGGGTCTGTCAGACTGATCTGATGCCTGTGAGTCTGGTTCATCTGAAGGCTTGGCTTTCTCTTTCCATCTCCCTTCATCCTTTGAGGTTTGTGATCCATTAAACACATTGAGGAGCAGAAAGGACTGCCAGTGTGCGGTGTGTGCTTCTAGAGGTTTTCTGTGTCCCTAATGACACCATATTCCTTCTATAGTGGCCTACCATAGGTCTCTGGTTAAAAGTAGTGCACTACCTAGGGAATAGTGTGCCATTTGGGATGTAAACCCACATTTCTCCTGTTCTGTCCTGTTCTAACCTCCTATAAGCACACAGCTGGAGAGCCAGAACATTTCACTGATGCAATGATGTTCGTTTGAGAAATATATCCATGTACTCTCAAATATTAATATCTTCAATATTTTTTAAAAACAGCTTCAGAAGTTTCCACAGTATGGAATTGAGTTATTTATCGTCGTAATCAGAAATGCTAATCAGTCAACCCATTAGAAGGGGGATAGAACCCTCTTCGTTGTGTTCTCCAAGAACAGTTCCTTAACTTGAATTATCTCTTGAAGAGGGCAGACCCTTGAGATAGTCTAATGGTCATATTATCTGCATATTATCTGCATATTATCTGCATAGTCCCCTGAGAGAGAGTGAGATAATTAGCTAGCAGAGACACAGGGCTGCTTCCCAATTGATACCCTATTCCCTATGTAGTGCTGTACTTTAGTCCAGAGCCCTGTGGCCAACAATGGGCCCTGGTCAAAAGTAGTGCACTATATAGAGAATATTTCAGGCCATTTGGGATGCACACAGGAACAATGCACCACAGCCTCAACACTAGCAAATACACAGTGAGACACAGCTAGGGACAACTCAATACACCCGACCCATCTGATCTGACCTCAGACTTCAGCTATTCAAACTAGCACAGCTTTATTGACATCTCGAACGTATTAGGATTCTAGACAAAAACAATGAAAACAATACCAGTGGCGCCAGTAGTAGTCAGCCATAAAACCTTTGTTATAAACCCTGTGTATAAAATGAGTGTTATAAAACTAAGGTTTAATGTTGTTATAAACCCTGTGTATAAACTTTGTGTTATAAAACTAAGGTTTACTGTTGTTACAAACCCTGTGTATAAACTTTGTGTTATAAACTAAGGTTTACTGTTGTTTTAAAGTTTACTGTTGTTACAAACCCTGTGTATAAACTTTGTGTTATAAAACTAAGGTTTACTGTTGTTTTAAACCCTGTGTATAAACGTTGTGTTATAAAACTAAGGTTTACTGTTGTTTTAAACCCTGTGTATAAACGTTGTGTTATAAAACTAAGGTTTACTGTTGTTTTAAACCCTGTGTATAAACGTTGTGTTATAAAACTAAGATTTACTGTTGTTTTAAACCCTGTGTATAAACGTTGTGTTATAAAACTAAGGTTTACTGTTGTTTTAAACCCTGTGTATAAATGTTGTGTTATAAACTAAGGTTTACTGTTGTTTTAAGGTTTACTGTTGTTTTAAACCCTGTGTATAAATGTTGTGTTATAAACTAAGGTTTACTGTTGTTTTAAGGTTTACTGTTGTTTTAAACCCTGTGTATAAACGTTGTGTTATAAAACTAAGGTTTACTGTCCCATCGTTTGTTGCACTGGGTTTACTTCAGTCCAGGACAGTAAAATTTAAGGAATCTAACTAACTCGGCGACAGCGGGCGTCTTTCTGATGACCACCAACTCTGCGTAACCTCTCCCATGAGCCCTTGCTGTCCCCAGGAGGGTTGGCTAAAAGGGTAAATCCTGCCCTGAGAAGAGGGGTCAGGGAAGAAAGGTTGTGACCTGTATGACCCTGAGGTTGTCT
Source organism: Oncorhynchus clarkii lewisi (assembly GCF_045791955.1). Lineage (NCBI taxonomy): Eukaryota > Metazoa > Chordata > Actinopteri > Salmoniformes > Salmonidae > Oncorhynchus > Oncorhynchus clarkii. The sequence goes on along the minus strand of NC_092173.1, from coordinate 16,705,706 downwards.
GTCCCTCCCCTGCTCTGTCTGAGTCAAGAGATTGACCCCCCGCTATTTTTGGTGTGCATCCCAAATGGCACTCTTCTATTTGTTCTCCAAGGCTATGTTCCAAATGGCACATAGAGTGCACTACTTTTGTCAGGACATCCATTAACATCCCTTTCCTTTAGAAAATGTGTGAATTGGACCAGGAGTGACAGTTGGCTAACTCAGCCATCTGCTACATGAACATGAAAGGCTGAAAAGCTGTGGAGCTTCCCTGGAGGGATAGAGCCAAGGATGTCATGATGATGTCTATGGATGTCCTGACTCTAATGGGAATAGAGTGACATTTGGGATCAATGTGTATAAGGATGTGTATAATAAGGTAGTTTGACTCACTGACGAAGGATGTCTCTCCCAGGTATCCTCGTCGTTTGAGGACCACCTCCAGGTACTTAGCCTCCTCGTCCAACACATAGTACTCTTTCTCCAGGGAGACCCAGGCCCAGTTCAGCCTGAACACCTGGTTCTTCAGCCTGTTGCCTCCTAAACACACACACATAGAGTCAGTAGTCTCAGAGAGGATCACTTAATAATGTGTCTTATGTGCCACTTAGCAGACAAGTGAATGACAGTACAGTGAGTACAGGAACACCCCCCCCCCCCCACACACATACACACATTTGGAAAACTTTATTAGAATCCACAGATTACATTATATTAGGTGCTAGTGTTGTTCTGTGCAGATGTTTGTGTTTGTAAACAACAAAAAAAATGAAGATCGACATGAGAGATAATTCATTCAGCAAAGACAACGGTAGCGTATGAGTTTCTGAACTCATTATTTGCACTTCAAAACATTTATAACGGAAAAGCTGTTTGTTTTCAGGACATGTTCCTATCTCAACATCTTGTCATTAGAATAATTACCTGGCGGTTTTATGGGTGCCTGTAGGACAGCTAGGCTGCCTGCCTATATTCGTTGGGAGGCATCAGTATCAGTACAAACACACGCTCATGCATGCACCCACACACAACCTCCCTGCCAGTATATTCAGTGGGAGGTATCAGTGCAGAAGAAGGTCTAATCGGCTTCATTGTAATTAAGAGATAAAGGTTAGTCTGTGTGTGTGTGTGTGTGTGTGTGTGTGTGTGTGTGTGTGTGTGTGTGTGTGTGTGTGTGTGTGTGTGTGTGTGTGTGTCAGGGTTGTTTTATCAGTCCTGTTTGAAGTGGAATTCAAAGCTCTGTATTCCTGGAGGACAGCACTGCCTGTTACCGTATCGACCACAGAGAGAGCGACACCACACACAGACATCAAACACACACAAAATGACAAGTCATAGCACGTAGGCGCTTACACACACACACACACACACACACACACACACACACAAGCATGAACGTGCATGCATTCAAGCACACACATACACACACACATACTATTGCCATTAACAGCAGGGTTATAACAGTGGCTCCAAGCCCCTCAGCCTAAACAGAAGAGTGTGAAATGAGGGATGATGGGAATGGAGTGAATGAAGGGAGAAAATGGAGAGGAGGGAGATGGAGGATTTCAGGGAGAGGAAGGATGAAGAGAGAAAAGAAAACGGAGGGGTGAAGAGGGAGACAGACCCAGGTGTTTCTACAGTACAGCTGGACAGCTGGCAGATGTGAGGTGGGAGGAATGAAAGAATGAAAGAGAGACCACAAGGAGGGTCTCAACCTGAGTCCCGAATGGCACCCTATCCCCTATATTCCTCAAATTCTCATTTGGACATCGAAGCCAGTTCCACTTCTTTTTTTATATTCTTCCCCTCTAATCAGGGACTGAATTAGGCCTGGGACACCAGGTGGGTGCAATTCATTATTAGGTCGAACAGAAAACCAGCAGTAGTCCCTATGGGCCCTGATCAAAATAAGTGCACTATATAGGGAATAAGGTGCATTTGGTACACATACTGAGGGTACTGTTCTGGGTTTACAGACAGCTGAGTCTGTTTGGGGTTGGCACCACTACTGAGGCCATAAACTCTCTCTCTCTCTCTCTCTCTCTCTCTCTCTCTCGCCCGCTCTCTCTCGCGCGCTCTCTCTCTCGCGCTCTCTCTCTGCCTCCATTCTGCCATCCCCCCACTGAGCCTACCCTCCCTCTCTCTTTCTCTCTCACCTCTCCTCCATTCTGCCCTCCCCCCACTGAGCCTACCCTCCCTCTCTCTTTCTCTCTCTCCTCTCCTCCATTCTGCCCTCCCCCCACTGAGCCTACCCTCCCTCTCTCTCTCCTCTCCACTCCTCCATTCTGCCCTCCCCCCACTGAGCCTACCCTCCCTCTCTCTTTCTCTCTCTCCTCTCCACTCCTCCATTCTGCCCTCCCCCCACTGAGCCTACCCTCCCTCTCTCTCTCCTCTCCACTCCTCCATTCTGCCCTCCCCCCACTGAGCCTACCCTCCCTCTCTCTTTCTCTCTCTCCTTTCCACTCCTCCATTCTGCCCTCCCCTATCCCCCAATGAGCCTCCCGTCCCTCTCTCTCTCTCTCTCTCTCTCTCTCTCTCTCTCTCTCTCTCCTCTCCTCTCCTCTCCTCCATTCTGCCCTCCCCCTTCCTCCACTGAGCCTACCCTCCCTCTCTCTCTCTCTCCTCTCCTCCATTCTGCCCTTCCCCTCTCCAGTTGTCATGGTCAGGAAATCTGTCATGTCCAGTCGACCTCTCTGCTATGTAGCCTTTTCTTTTTCAAGAGAGTGAAACCTACACATTCACAAGGGTGTTATTGTTTTATTGTGTGTGTACGTGTGTGTGTGTCATACCAGGTCCAGCAGAATAAACACACAGTAGAGGTCAGAATAAGAAGAGAGAAGAAGAAGAAACTGTAGTTCTTCGTTCACAACTAAACTCATTAGACACTTATTAACTCATCCTGATTCTGTCAAGAAGACTCTGCGGAAGAAAACATAACTATCATGAACCAACTCAGACGTCACTGCCTAAACCATGGAGTAAACTATACTGAACCACAACATGGCCAAAAGGACAAAGAGAGAGAACTGGAGGAGAGGAGACAAAACTCATCAGATCTGATTCTGTCAAGAAGACTCTGTGGCAGATGACTTTATCATGAACCAATGAACCAACTCAGACCTCACTGCTGCCTGAACCTCTACCTGTCTTCTTCTGAACAGAGAGAATAACGTGAAAATGACAAAGATACGGCTAAACTAACAGAGAAGATGAAGGTTAACAAAGTGAAGATGACAAAGGTACAGCTAAATAAAGTGGAGATGATGAGGATACGGCTGAACTAACTCAAGGGCTGACGGTTTTCTGGCTGATCCTCAAAGTCTGATTGTTTCCATGGTAATGGGTTCCGTCTACACGGTTCTAGGTGAAAGAGAACAGAGAAAACAGGGGTATCCTAGAATTACAACCCAGTGACAGCTGCTAATGGTTCGGTACTACAGTTGAATTCGGAAGTTTACATACACCTTAGCCAAGTACATGTAAACTCTGTTTTTCACAATTCCTGACATTTAATCCTAGTAAAAATTACCTGTTTTAGGTCAGTTAGGATCACCATTTTATTTTAAGAATGTGAAATGTCAGAATAATAGTAGAGAGAATGTTTTATTTCTTTCATCACATTCCCAGTGGGTCAGAGGTTTACATACACTCAATTAATATTTGGCAGCATTGCCTTTAAATTGTTTAACTTGGGTCAAACGTTTCGCATAGCCTTCCACAAGCTTCCCACAATAAGTTGGGTGAATTTTGACCCATTCCTCCTGACAGAGCTGGTGTAACTGAGTCAGGTTTGTAGGCCTGCTTGCTCGCAAACACGTTTTCAGTTCTGCCCACACATTTTCTATGGGATTGAGGTCAGGGCTTTGTGATGGCCACTCCAATACCTTGACTGTGTTGTCCTTAAGCCATTTGCAACAACTTTGGAAGTATGCTTGGGGTCATTGTCCATTTGGAAGACCCATTTGCGACCAAGCTCTAACTTCCTGACTGATGTCTTGAGATGTTGCTTCAATATATCCACATCATGTTCCTGCCTCATGATGCCATCTATTTTGTGAAGTGCACCAGTCCCTCCTGCAGCAAAGCACCCAACATGATGCTGCCACCCCCGTGCTTCACGGTTGGGATGGTGTTCTTCGGCTTGCAAGCGTCCCCCTTTTTCCTCCAAACATTGGTCATTGTAGCCAAACAGTTCTATTTTTGTTTCATCAAACCAGAGGACATTTCTCCAAAAAGTATGATCTTTGTCCCCATATGCAGTTGCAAACCGTAGTCTGTCTTTTTTTAAGGCGGTTTTGAAGCAGTGGCTTCTTCCTTGCTGAGCGGCCTTTCAGATTATGTCGATATAGGACTCGTTTTACCTGTTTCCTCCAGCATCTTCACAAGGTCATTTGCTGTTGTTCTGGGATTGATTTGCACTTTTCCCCACAAAGTATGTTCAACTCTAAGAGACAGAAGGCGTCTCCTTCCTGAGCGGTATGGCGGCTACGTGGTCCCATGGTGTTTATACTTGAGTACTATTGTTTGTACAGATGAACGTGGTACCTTCAGGCATTTGGAAATTGCTCCCAAGGATGAACCAGACTTGTGGAAGTCTACAAAAAAAATTCAGAGGTCTAGGCTGATTTCTTTTGATTTTTCCATGATGTCAAGCAAAGAGGCACTGAGTTTGAAGGTAGGCCTTGAAATATATCCACAGGTACACCTCCAATTGACTCAAATGATGTCAATTAGCCCATCAGAAGCTTCTAAAGCCATGACATCATTTTCTGGAATTTTCCAAGCTGTTTAAAGGCACAGTCAACTTAGTGTATGTGAACTTCTGACCCACTGGAATTGTGATACAGTGAATGATAAGTGACATAATCTGTCTGTAAACAATTTACTTGTAACAAAGTTACTTGTGTCATGCACAAAGTAGACGTTCTAACCGACTTGCCAAAACTATAGTTTGTTAACAAGAAATTTGTTTTAATGACTCCAACCTAAGTGTATGTAAACTTTCGACTTCAACTGTATATGAACATAAACCAAGCAACTACATCCCTGCCACCGGACCCATGTTTCCAGAGCCTGTCCATTCTCAGGAGTTAAGGCCATACTGGGAGTTGGGTCTAATCTCTCTCTCTACTTTAATAACTCCTGCAGGTAGGACGTCTGCTGGAGCGAAAAGAGCTTTTCCCCTGTGTGTGTTCTGCTTGACCCTGCTGGAACAGAGGGGTGTGTGTGTGTGTGTGTGTGTGTGTGTGTGTGTGTGTGTGTGTGTGTGTGTGTGTGTGTGTGTGTGTGTGTGTGTGTGTGTGTGTGTGTGTGTGTTAGATCTCTCTACCTTGTACTAGGGTTTAGAGGGAGAAGCTAGACCCATGCCACAGGTAAGCACAGTGTGTGTGATCTCTGAGTCGTGAAGTCTACTGGTCTTAATCACCTGGCCCTCTCCCACCACAGATCTCCCACCCATCTCTTTATGGAAAACTTCCACAAGGTCCTCATTTCCTTCCAGAACTCAGGAGAGTTGTGAAGGCTACTGGCCTTATCCCTACCACATGAATCACCCGGCTCTACCCCACCACAGCAGTCATAGACAACCACAGAAACTCTGCTACAAGCTCCTCGTTTCCTTCCAGAACTCCGTCAACAACCCGTAGAGTTACAGAACTATGCTAATAACCACGCACAGCTGTCGTAAGAGACTTCTAACCGACTAAAATGACATTAAGAGAAGACGGATCTTCCTAACTTCCTGGGTATGCTGGATTAAAGTTAGGATCTTGTTGTGGAAAGCTTGGCATCGTCTCTATGTTTACACAACATTGTTAATGTTAGCTTGATACACATCTGAGATGAGAGGAGATGAATAGTAACATTAAAGGCTTTGGGTTCCCTATAGTGTACTAAACTCAGCAAAAAAAGAAACATCCTCTCACTGTCAACTGGGTTTATTTTCAGCAAACTTAACTTGTAAATATTTGTATGAACATAAAAAGATTCAACAACTGAGACATAAACTGAACAAGTTCCACAGACATGTGACTAACATAAATGGAATAATGTGTCCCTGAACAAAGGGGGGGGGGGGGGGTCAAAATCAAAAGTAACAGTCAGTATCTGAGGTGGCCACCAGCTGCATTAAGTACTGCAGTACATCTCCTACTCATTGACTGCACCAGATTTGATTGTTCTTGCTGTGAGATGTTACCCCACTCTTCCACCAAGGCACCTGCAAGTTCCCGGACATTTCTGGGGGGAATGGCCCTAGCCCTCACCCTCCGATCCAACAGGTCCCAGATGTGCTCAATGGGATTGAGATCTGGGCTTTTCACTGGCCATGGCAGAACACTGACATTCCTGTCTTGCAGGAAATCACGCACAGAATGAGCAGTATTGCTGGTGGCATTGTCATGCTGGAGGGTCAGCAGGAAGGGTACCACATGAGGGAGGAGGATGTCTTCCCTGTAAGGCACAGCATTGAGATTGCCTGCAACGACAACAAGCTCAGTCTGATGATGCTGTGACACACCGCCCCAGACCATGATGGACCCTCCACCTCCAAATCGATCCCGCTCCAGAGTACAGGCGTAACGCTCATTCCTTCGACGATAAACGCGAATCCAACCATCACTCCTGGTGAGACAAAACCGTGACTCGTCAGTGAAGAGCACATTTTGCCAGTCCTATCTGGTTCAGCGACGGTGGGTTTGTGCCCATAGGCAACGTTGTTGCCGGTGATGTCTGGTAAGGACCTGCCTTACAACAGGCCTACAAGCCCTCAGTCCAGACTCTCTCAGGCTATTGCGAACAGTCTGAGCACTGATGGAGGGATTGTGCGTTCCTGGCGTAATTCAGGCAGTTGTTGTTGCCATCCTGTACCTGTCCCAGGTGTTCAGATGTACCAATCCTGTGCAGGTGTTGTTACACGTGGTCTGCCACTGCGAGGACGATCAGCTGTCCGTCATGGTTCCCTGTAGCTCTGTCTTAGGTGTCTCACAGTACGGACATTGCAATTTATTGCCCTGGACACATCTGCAGTCCTCATGCCTCCTTGCAGCATGCCTAAGGCACGTTCACACAGATGAGCAGGGACCCTGGGCATCTTTCTTTTGGTGTTTTTCAGAGTCAGTAGAAAGGCCTCATAGTGTCCTAAGTTTTCATTACTATGTGTCACGCCCTGACCTTAGAGCTTGTTATGTCTCTATTTTGGTTTGGTCAGGGTGTGATTTGGGTGGGCATTCTATGTTCCTTTTTCTATGTTTTTGTATTTCTTTGTTTTGTCCGGGTATGGTTCTCAATCAGACAGTTGTCTATTGTTGTCTGTGATTGGGAACCATACCTAGGTAGCTTTTTCCCACATGGTTTTTGTGGTTAGTTCATTTCTGTTTAGTGTTTTGCACCTTTCAGGACTGTTTCGGTGATTCCCTTTTGTTATTTTGTTATTAGTGTTCAGTTTTAATAAAGAAAGCATGAACACTTACCACGCTGCGCTTTGGTCCGATGATTCCTCTTCTTCAGACGACGAATACCGTTACACTATGATCTTAATTGACTAACGTCTGTAAGCTGTTAGTGTCTTAACGACCGTTCCACATGTGCATGTTCATGATTTATTTATGGTTCATTGAACAAGCAAGGGAAACCATGTTTAAACCCTTTACAATGAAGATCTGTGAAGTTATTTGGTTTTTACGATTTATCTTTGAAAGACAGGGTCCTGAAAAAGGGCCATTTATTTTTTTGCTGAGTTTACTTTTGTAGTGCACTATTAAGGGAACAGAGGTACAATTTGGGATGCACAGTTTGACTTCAGTGTCAGTTACCCACAGGGACGTCCTGAGACCATGTATAGGTATAATACCACACCAGTCTGCCTGTGCCCCGGTCATACGTCTCATTGTGAACATTACATGGTGGCATGATGTCTAATCATTTACATTACGCTGGAGACATAAACATTCACATCAAGCTAGGCTTTCTACATTATGCACTTTAAAGAAGACCTGCTTGGGATCAGGAATAGTAGCCAACGTGGAGAGGGAAAAATCCAAATATGTGCAATGCCTTCAGAAACATACTTTTGACATTCATAATTAATGACTCCGTGAATACATTCTTTATCATACGAGAGAGTCATCATCAGGTTTGGGAAGCCAAAATAACCCCACCACTGGTGCTTGTGTCAGGCAGCATAGAGGTGTGTTGGTGCAGGTAGCCAGAGGTCCATTTCCCTCCATAACGTTTCCTTTCTCAGTAATTAAGATAAGCAGGAGTTGAAGTAGGAACACTTCAAAGAGGCCCTAGAAAAACATCTCAGTTAATCTTTAACCGCTGCCCAGGGTCAATCTGCTGAGCTAGAGGTTGGTTGACTAAATTGGTTTCCCATATTCCTCCTCATTCCCAGCCAACGGATAAGCAGTCACTAGACACTTTTTTTCGAAAGTATACACCAGACTAAAAACCAAACTTAGCTAATGTCCTCTGTTGCCAGTTCCAGAGTAACTTTAGATTAGACTATTGATCTATGTACAGTGCATTCAGAAAGTATTCAGACCTTCAGTATTCAGACACCTTTTCTACATTTTGTTACGTTACAGCCTTATTCTAAAATGGATTTTTGGTTTTCCTCATCAATCTACACACAATGCCCCATAATGACAAAGCGAAAACAGGTTTTTAGAAATTGTAGCAAATTCATATTAAAAAAAAAACGTAAATAAATATTCAGACCCTTTGCTATGAGACTCGAAATTGAGCTCAGGTTCCATTGATCATCTTTGAGATGCTTCTACAACTTAATTGGAGTTCACCTGTGGTAAATTTAAATGACTGGACATGATTTGGAAAGGCACACACCTGTCTATATTAGGTCCCACCGTTGACAGTACATGTCAGAGGAAAAAACAAGCCATGAGGTCAACGGAATTGTCTGTAGAGCTCCGAGACAGGTTTTTGTCGAGGCACAGATCTGGGGAAGGGTACCAAAAATGTTTTGCAGCATTGAAGGTCCCTAAGAACACAGTGGCCTCCATCATTCTTAAATGGACGAATTTTGGAACCACCAACACTCTTCCTAGAGCAGGCAGCACGGCCAAACTGCTCAATCGTGGGAGAAGGGCCTTGGTCAGGGAGGTGACCAAGAACCTGATGGTCACTCTGACAGAGCTCCAGAGTTCCTCTGTGGAGATAGGAGAACCTTCTAGAAGGACAACCATCTCTGCAGCACTCCACCAATTAGGCCTTTATGGTGGAGAGGCCAGACGTTAACCACTCCTCAGTAATTATTATATATATATTTTTTTATGTAACTTTTATTTAACTATGCAAGTCAGTTAAGAACCAATTCTTATTTACAATGAGAACGACCCTGGGACAATTGTGTGCCGCCCAATCACAACCGGTTGTGATACAGCTTGTATTTGAACCAGGGTGTCTCTAGTGACACCTCTAGCACTGAGATGCAGTGCCTTAGACCACTGCGCCACTCGGGAGCAGTCTAAAAGGCACATGACAGCCTGCTTGGAGTTTTCCAAAAGGCACCTTAAGGACTCTCCAACCATGAGAAACAAGATTTTCTGGTTTTATGAAACCAAGATTGAACTCTTTGGCCTGAATTCTAAGTGTCACGTCTGGAGGAAACCTGGCACCATCCTTACAGTGAAGCATGGTGGTGTCAGCATCATGCTGTGGGGATATGTTTCAGTGGCAGGGACTGGGAGACCAGTCAGGATTGAGGGAAAGATGAACAGAGCAAAGTATAGAGAGATCCTTGATGAAAACCTGCTCCAGACCTCTCAAGACCTCAGACTGGGGAGAAGGTTCACCTTCCAACAGGACAACGACCCTAAGCACATAGCCAAGACAAACACAGGAGTGGCTTCGGGACAAGTCTCTGAATGTCCTTGAGTGACCAGCCAAGGTTTAAAACCAATCTAACATCTCTGGAGAGATCTGAACATAGCTGTGCAGCCATGCTCCCCATCCAACCTGACAGAGCTTGAGAGGATCTGCAGAGAAGAATGGGAGAACCCCCCCCCCCCCCCCCCCCCAAACAAAAAAAAATACAGGTGTGCCAAGCTTGCAGTGTCATACCCAAGAACACTTGAGGCTGTAATCGCTGCCAAAGGTGTTTCAACAAAGTACTGAGTAAAGGGTCTGAATACTTAGTTTGCAACAATATCTTAAAACCTGTTTTGCTTTGTCATTATGTGGTATTGTGTGTAGATTGATGAGGAATATATTTTTTTAAATCAATTTTACAATAAGGCTGTAAAGTAACAAAATGTGGAAAAAGTAAAGAGAACTGAAAACGTTTCGATCTGCACTGTAAATGGAGCCACACTGTGATCATTATAGAGGGACGGTCATGTTAATTGAAAAGAAATGAGATTAAATGAGTTAATTCACCTATTCTTCCATGTCACTCTAGCTGTATTGTTGATACCAAGGTGTGTCAGCGTGAAGCCGTCATCGTGGTATTGTACTGTTAACAGTAACTGTATTGGGCTGTGTTGTAATGGACAGGAGAACTCTGTGAGGGAGGCCAGTTAATATAGGCGGCTGACCTGAGTTGTGCCACTGCCAACTTTGTGCCCTTGTCTCCCACACAGACTCTCTCTCTCTCTCTCTCTCGATCTCTCTCTCTGTCCTTGTCTCTTGTCTCCACACACAGCAGACGGTCCTTATTTGGTCACCCTGGGGGAGCTGGGGGCCAGGATGCCCGACGGGTCACTCCACTATCTCTCTCTCTCTCTCTCTCTCTCTCTCTCTCTCTCTCTCTCTCTCTCTCTCTCTCTCTCTCTCACCAGCCGGCAGGCAGGTCCTCCTTCACTCAGTCATCCTATATACACTAAGATGTTTACCTCGAGTGAGTAATGGACCCTGGTCTAAAGTATTGCACTATCTAAAGGGAATAGGGGGCCATTTGGGCCATCACCAAGCTCTGAGGACATCACTCTCTGTTACATTCATTATCATGCTCCACTGTTTAAAACTCCCATTACTCTGAGGACATCACTCTCTGTTACATTCATTATCATGCTATACTGTTTAAAACTCCCATTACTCTGAGGACATCACTCTCTGTTACATTCATTATCATGCTCCACTGTTTAAAACTCCCATTACTCTGAGGACATCACTCTCTGTTACATTCATTATCATGCTCCACTGTTTAAAACTCCCATTACTCTGAGGACATCACTCTCTGTTACATTCATTATCATGCTCCACTGTTTAAAACTCCCATTACTCTGAGGACATCACTCTCTGTTACATTCATTATCATGCTCCACTGTTTAAAACTCCCATTACTCTAAGGACATCACTCTCTGTTACATTCATTATCATGCTCCACTGTTTAAAACTCCCATTACTCTGAGGACATCACTCTCTGTTACATTCATTATCATGCTCCACTGTTTAAAACTCCCATTACTCTGAGGACATCACTCTCTGTTACATTCATTATCATGCTCCACTGTTTAAAACTCCCATTACTCTGAGGACATCACTCTCTGTTACATTCATTATCATGCTCCACTGTTTAAAACTCCCATTACTCTAAGGACATCACTCTCTGTTACATTCATTATCATGCTCCACTGTTTAAAACTCCCATTACTCTGAGGACATCACTCTCTGTTACATTCATTATCATGCTAAAACTCCCATTACAGAGGATCCTACTGCTGAAGGAGAGAGATGCAGAAAGAGTGAGAGATGCAGTCTAATCAGACTAAACTCTATATAAGCAGTAGCGAGAGAGGAGGAGGAGGTAGAAGAGGAGGATAGGGGTTGAATTAGAGAGGAGGTGGGTATGGGCTGAGAGATTTACTGCTAATCTGTTTTCACTGTTCACTAGCACAGCCGTTCCCAACCTTTTCCTATCCAGGTGCCACCGGATCACTGTCAAAAGCTTGAGGACCACCATGCGTTGAATCAGAGATTCTGTTTTACATAAGTCACATGCATCATTGAATGAGGTCAGATTAAAGAGCTATTATGTTATGTTTATTAGACAATTGTGAACAAAGGCTACATATCCTTAACCGTTGTCCACAGGCAGGACTAAAATACCTTAACCCTTGGTCACTAGCTTTAACTCTTTAACCCTTGGGCTTATAGGCTTTCCGAGCGTAGGACAGACATAAATCAGACATAAATCTGGATTTGCGTCTGGACTATTTTGACATTTTAGTCATTCAAGAGGACACTCTGGCCTTTGGTACAGAGGTAACTCTGAGTGACACTTTTTCCATTTGATTTGAAAAAGTTGCAAAAAAAGGCACGACCTGTTTCTTAAGGTACAAACAAATTCACCATTGGAATCCAATGAGAAACGTAAGAAACAGGAATTTTCATTTACCAGAAAATCTACCTCAGATTTCTTGAAAAACATCTAAATTAAACCTCTCAAACAACAACATCTTGCCTCTGACTGTTGATGTTGTTTGAGAAGCTCAAAGCACCCATCTTTTCCTGTCCTCTCACACTCTTCTTTGATTCCAGATTGCACTACAAGGTTGTTGTGGAAACCACTTCTTCCTGGGTCACAAAGGCAGGAGCCCCTCTCTTTAGGGGGAGGCAGGGAGGAAGCAGGGGGAGGCAGGGGAGAGGCAGGAGCCCTTCTCTTTAAAGGAGGAATTGCCAAGCTTTGATTTCAGATGGGGCTCCTTTATTTGAATCCCAGGGAAAAGAGAGGGAAGAGGGGGGAGACTAGAGGGAGAATAGCATGGGGGATTGCGGGGAAATACAGTGTGTCCAACATGAGTTAAAATTATATTTGAAATCTTTCAAATACTTTGAGTGTTTGCTCTAGCCTTCCTGGAGTGTCAAACTGTAAACCTACAAGGAGGTTTACAGTTTTCAGGATTTTCTGTTGCTCAATTGTGCCAGGCAAGCTCAATCAAGCACAGATACATTTTTTGAAATCATTTCAAATAGTATTTGAACCCAAGTCTGGTCCTGGGAGTCTGCTGCTCCATGCTCCAGCTACCTCACTGATGACACCATTCACCACACACTGGATAAACTCTCCTACACAATGGGTAGAGGAATACATGCTATGGAGAGTGTTAAGTAAATACTCCACTCTCGAGTTATCCAGAGCAACTTACAGTAATGAGTGCATACATTTTTGTACTGGTCTCCCGTGGGAATGAAACCCACAACCCTGGCGTTGCAAGCCAACTGAGCCACGCGTTAGCCTCGGACGTCCAGGCTTTGCTTAGTTCAGTCAATGTGACTGAAACTGCTCTCTAGTCAGTTTTCCAGGATTGAATGAGATGAGAAATATTATGAAAAGCATATAAAAATAAGTCAAATAGGCTGATTTCATATAAGTATGGATGAGAAACCAGTAGAAAACGTTTCCCTAAACATGCAGCACAATCTGCTAAAGTATCCTGTATGTTTAACCTTAAGGTACTTTGGTAAAGGACAATGCGTTCAATGTGACTGGAAATGTGCACATACAGTGGGGCAAAAAAGTATTTAGTCAGCCACCAAATGTGCAAGTTCTCCAACTTAAAAAGATGAGAGAGGCCTGTAATTTTCATCATAGGTAAACTTAAACTATGACAGACAAAATGAGAAAAAAAATCCAGAAAATCACATTGTAGGATTTTTTATGAATTTATTTGCAAATTATGGTGGAAAATAAGTATTTGGTCACCTACAAACAAGCAAGATTTCTGGCTCTCACAGACCTGTAACTTCTTCTTTAAGAGACCCCACTGTCCTCCACTCGCTACCTGTATTAATGGCACCTGTTTGAACTTGTTATCAGTATAAAAGACACCTGTCCACAACCTCAAACAGTCACACTCCAAACTCCACTATGGCCAAGACCAAAGAGCTGTCAAAGGACACCAGAAACAAAATTGTAGACCTGCACCAGGCTAGGAAGACTGAATCTGCAATAGGTAAGCAGCTTGGTTTGAAGAAATCAACTGTGGGAGCAATTATTAGGAAATGGAAGACATACAAGACCACTGATAATCTCCCTCGATCTGGGACTCCACGCAAGATCTCACCCCGTGGGGTCAAAATGATCACAAGAACGGTGAGCAAAAATCCCAGAACCACACGGGGGGACCTAGTGAATGACCTGCAGAGAGCTGGGACCAAAGTAACAAAGCCTACCATCAGTAACACACTACGCCGCCAGGGACTCAAATCCTGCAGTGCCAGATGTGTCCTCCTGCTTAAGCCAGTACATGTCCAGGCCCGTCTGAAGTTTGCTAGAGAGTATTTGGATGATCCAGAAGAGGATTGGGAGAATGTCATATGGTCAGATGAAACCAAAATATAACTTTTTGGTAAAAACTCAACTCGTCGTGTTAGGAGGACAAATAATGCTGAGTTGCATCCAAAGAACACCATACCTACTGTGAAGCAAGGAGGTGGAAACATCATGCTTTGGGGGTGTTTTTTCTGCAAATGGACCAGGACGACTGATCCGTGTAAAGAAAAGAATGAATGGGGCCATGTATCGTGAGATTTTGAGTGAAAACCTCCTTCCATCAGCAAGGGCATTGAAGATGAAACGTGGCTGGGTCTTTCAGCATGACAATGATCCCAAACACACCGCCCAGGCAACGAAGGAGTGGCTTCGTAAGAAGCATTTCAAGGTCCTGGAGTGGCCTAGCCAGTATCCAGATCTCAACCCCATAGAAAATCTTTGGAGGGAGTTGAAAGTCCGTGTTGCCCAGCAACAGCCCCAAAACATCACTGCTCTAGAGGAGTTCTGCATGGAGGAATGGGCCAAAATACCAGCAACAGTGTGTGAAAACCTTGTGAAGACTTACAGAAAACGTTTGACCTCTGTCATTGCCAACAAAGGGTATATAACAAAGTATTGAGATAAACTTTTGTTATTGACCAAATACTTATTTTCCACCATAATTTGCAAATAAATACCAAAATACCAGCAACAGTGTGTGAAAACCTTGTGAATACTTACAGAAAACGTTTGACCTCTGTCATTGCCAACAAAGGGTATATAACAAAGTATTGAGATAAACTTTTGTTATTGACCAAATACTTATTTTCCACCATAATTTGCAAATAAATTCATTAAAAATCCTACAATGTGATTTTCAGGATTTTTTCCCCCTCATTTTGTCTGTCATAGTTGAAGTGTACCTAAGATGAAAATTACAGGCCTCTCTCATCTTTTTAAGTGGGAGAACTTGCACAATTGGTGGCTGACTAAATATTTTTTTGCCCCACTGTATAACCTGAAACCTACAACCTGATTTTGGAGAAAATTACCTGGAAAGATTTCTACTACCAAAGATTCTTATTTCCAAGGTCTATACAGCAAATGTTCTGGCAAACCAACAACCAGCAAAATAAGCACAAGAAAAATAATTTATTAATAGTGAAACTTAGCAAAAACAATAAACTAATAATGAAACGTGACGACAATGGAGTGCTGACAAACAACTACCCATAAACAAAATACAATATCCCACAACCCACAGGTGGAAAAAAGGCTACGTAAATATGATCCCCAATTAGAGTCAACAATTACCAGCTGCCTCTAATTGGGAATCATACAAAATCACCAACATGGAAAAACAAAACTAGAACCCCACATAGAAATAATAAACTAGACTAACCCCCCAGTCACGCCCTGACCTATTCCACCATAGAAAATAAGGACTCTCTATGGTCAGGACGTGACAAACCTAGAACTGAGTGAGTAATGTTTAGTCTGAAGCTGCTTTTAAAGCCAAGAAGAAAAATGAATTACAATGATATATTTGACTTTATAAGGACTGAATGCTAAGTTAAGGCTACCAAGCTTGCTAGGACAGAACAGATCAGATCAATTAGCACTGAGGTGTGAAGGTGTCAAAGCCCAACAATGGCAGCAGAGTTTCACAGCCTCCCCCACCCATATGCAGAGACCTTTGAAGCCCCCTCCATCTGTCATTAGAATACAGTACCCCTGGATTCATCTCTATTTTGAACTGATATGCAGCCGGACACTTCAAGTGTAAATTACCTCAATAAGAAACAATATTGTTGCTTTGATCACATCAGAAGATATCCTCCCCACAATCTCCAAAATACAACCGCCACGGGACAACTTTGTTTGGACGTTGTAAAGGACCATTTGCGGAAACTGAAGAAATTACCTCCTTTTCCATGTGAAAAAAAAACGGTGAACAGAGACTTGCTAACTACTTAGCTAGCTAGCTGGAATTTTCTACAAGGGATCTGCCTCCCGAAAAAAGCTTTTCCAAAGTGGGTGTTACACCTACTCCCGTTGCCTGCTGCACTGCTGCTTGGATTCCACCTGGCGATCTGTTCACCGTCTGCCCTGGCCTGTCTCCCCCTGTCTGGTACAGGTACCCCCGCCACACTCCCCCCTCTCTCCCGAGCTTTCGCTAGCCTCCAGCACATACGCACTGTTGGGGTGAGTGACTCTGAACTTACAATGGCTAGCCCCAAGTAGTTATACATTTTTTTTATTGTGCTTTATGCTATTTGCCTCATGACTCCTTTGTGCTTTGTTGACTATGAACTTTCTTGTTTACCCATCCGTGCGACAGACTATGTTTGTTCCCACACTCGGGACTCTGACTCTCTATTGGTCACACGGACTCTTGGCCTCCCATCCTATTCTAATCACCTCTCGCCAGCTTTGTATTTATGTTATCTGATGATATTGCTGTGCCATCTAATGCACATTCAAATGTCATAAATCAAAACTGCAGAGCTCTCACTGCCCTCTGCTGTGCCCTGATTGTAATACTGCTGATTATATCTTGAAATGTGCATGTACACCCTGGCCCATCTACTGTTACTAGCCCCAATCCTGACTTGTGCTGTGATTTCTGCTCTAGTAAAAGCCTGGGTTTTCTGCACGTTAACACTAGAAGTTTATTACCTAAATTTGATCAATAGAAAGTGTGGGTTCACAACTCCAATCCAGATGTGTTGGTCATTACTGAGATGTGATTAAGAAAGAGTGTTTTGAACACTGATGTTAACCTTTCTGGGTATAACCTTTTTTGGCAAGACAGATCTTCCAAAGATGGTGGAGTAGCAATATTTACAAAGAAATACCTTCATTGCTCATTTGTCTCCACCAAGTCTATCCCCAAACAATTTGATTTGCTGGTTTTAAGCATTACACTTTCAAATAACCTTTTGTTGACTGTTGCTGGGTGCTATCATCCACCATCAGTACCAGCCTGTACCCTAAATGTCCTAAGCTCTCTCCTGGCCCCTTACACTAAGTATGAATTTGTCCTGCTACGTGACCTAAACTAGGACATGCTAAAACCACCAAGTCCTAAAGCAATGGGAATCCCTCAATATTTCTAAGATTATTACCAATCCCACAAGGTATGACTCCAAACACACAGAAAAAGCTACTCTCCTTGATGTTATCCTCACAAATAATCCTGATAAGTATCCGTCTGTTGTTTTTGGTAATGACCTTAGTGATCACTGTTTTACAGTCTGAGTTCGTAATGGCTGCTCAGTGAAACGACCTGTCCTGATTTGTCATAGACGCTTGCTAAAAAACTTGAATGACCAAGCCTTCCTTCATTACCTGGCCTCTGTAAATTGGTATAGAATCAGCTTGATCCCCTATGTTGAAGACACTTGAATCTTCTTTTTTGATATTTTCAGAGGTATTGTTAAGAAACCATAAAGAAAATGAGAATTAAACAGGTCCAGCCCCTGGTCCGACCATGATCTGGCAGAGTTACTCCACCTCAAGAATTCCATTTTGCGAAAGGCTCGGCACACGCATTCAGGCAAATGAGAAATAAGTGCACTCAGGCTATCTGGAAGGCCAAAGTTAGTTACTTTGAGGTGCAGTTCCCTCTCTGTGTGTCTAACCCCAAGAAGTTCTGGAAAACGGTTAAAGATCTGGAGAATAAACCCTCCTCTTCACAGCTGCCCATGTCCCTTAAAGTTGATGATGTGGTTGTTACTGACAAGGAGCACATGGTTGAGCTCTTTAGTCACCACTTCATTAAGTCAGGATTCCTATTTGACTCAGCCATGCCTCCTTGCCCGTCCAACATTCCCTCATCTCCCACTCCTCCTAATGCGACTATCCCCGATGCTCTTCCACCTTTTCCCCCTGCCCTGCTACAAAGTTTCTCCCTGCAGGCGGTCACTGAGTCTGAGGTGCTGAACGAGCTCCTTAAACTTGATGGTTTAGACCCTTTCTTCTTTAAGGTTGCTGCCCCTATTATCGCCAAGCCTATCTCTGACCTTTTTTACCTTTCTCTCCTCTCTGGGGAGGTTCCTTTTGCCTAGAAGGCAGCCACGGTGCATCCTTTATTTAAAGGGGGAGATCAAGCTGATCCTAACTGTTATAGGATAATTCTATTTTGTCCTGTTTATCAAAAGTGTTGGAAAAACAATAATCAACTGAAAGGCTTTCTTGATGTCTATAGTATTCTCTCTCGTATACAATCTGGTTTCCGCACAGGTTATGGATGTGTCACTGCAACCTTAAAGGTCTTAAATGATGTCACCATTGCCCTTGATTCTAAACAATGTTGTGCTTCTATTTTTATTGACATGGCCAAAGCTTTTGATACGGTAGACCATTCCATTCTTGTGGGCCGGCTAAGGAGTATTGGTGTCTGAGGGGTCTTTGTCCTGGTTTGTAACTACCTCTCTCAAAGAGTGCAGTGTGTAAAGTCAGAAAATCTGCTGTCTCAGCCACTGCCTGTCACCAAGGGAGTACCCAAAGGCTCAACCCTAGGCCCCACTATCTTCTCAATTTACATCAACAACATAGCTCAGACAGTAGGAAGCTCTCTCATCCATTAATATGCAGATGATACAGTCTAATACTCAGTGGCCCCTCCCCGGATTGTGTGTTAAATGCTCTACAACAAAGCTTTCTTAGTGTCCAACAAGCTTTCTCTACCCTTAATCTTGTTCTGAACATCTCCAAAACAAAGGTCATGTGGTTTGGTAAGAAGAATGCCCCTCTTCCCACCGGTGTGATTACTACCTCTGAGGGTTTAGAGCTTGAGTTAGTCACATCATACAAGTACTTGAGAGTATGGCTAGATGGTACACTGTCCTTCTCTCAGCACATATTAAAGCTGCAGGCTAAATGTAATCTAGACTTGGTTTCCTCTATCGTAATCGCTCCTCTTTCACCCCAGCTGCCAAACTAACCCTGATTCAGATGACCATTCTACCCATGCTAGATTATAGAGATGTAATTTATAGATCAGCAGGTAAAGGTGCTCTGGAGCGGCTAGATGTTCTTTACCATTCTTCCATCAGATTTGCCACCAATGCTCCTTATAGGACACATCACTGCACTCTATTCTCCTCTGTAAACTGGTCATCTCTGTATACCCGTCGCAAGGCCCACTGGTTGATGCTTATTTATAAAACCCTCTTAGGCCTCACTCCCCACTATATGAGATACCTACTGCAGCCCTCATCCTCCACATACAACACCCATTCTGCCAGTCACATTCTGTTAAAGGTCCCCAAAGCACACACATCCCTGGGTCACTCCTCTTTTCAGTTCACTGCAGCAAGCGACTGGAACGAGCAACAACAAACACTCAAACTGGACAGTTTTATCTCCATCCCTTCATTCAAAGACTCAATCATGGACACTCTTACTGACAGTTGTGGTTGTGTGGTATGATGTATTGTTGTCTCTACTTTCTTGCACTTTGTGTTGTCTGTGCCAAATAATGTTTGTACCATGTTTTGTGCTGCTACAATGTTGTGCTGCTACCATGTTGTGCTGTTGCCATGTTGTGATGCTACCATGTTGTTGTAATGTTGTGATGCTACCATGTTGTTGTAATGTTGTGTTGCTGCCATGCTGTGTTGTTATTTTAGGTCTCTCTTTAGGTAGTGTTGTGGTGTCTCTCTTGACGTGATGTGTGTTTTGTCCTATATTTTAATTGTATTTTTAATCCCAGCCCCCGTCCCCGCAGGAGGCCTTTTGCCTTTTGGTAGACCATCATTGTAAAGAAGACGTTGTTCTTAACTGACTTGCCTAGTTAAATAAAGGTTAAATAAATAAATAATAAATAAATATAAAAACCCTGCATGGCTTTTACACATAATCCCATTAGTCCTGCTCCACAGCTGCAGCTGTCTCAAATGAAACACTATTCCCTTTATAGTGAACCTCTTTTGACCATTGCCCATAGGACTCTGGTCATAAGTAGTGCACTATATACGGAATAGGGTACAATTTGGGACACACCCTAGCTCTCATAGCAGGTTATACAGAACACCTTTTGGATAAGACAGCCACTCCACACTGCAGACTGCAGATGATTGGGTCTGTCGAGAGACATCCAGACCAGACTGGTCCAGACCAGACCAGGGGCACAGTGTGTCCTGCCAAGCCCCAAGGTCAGGGCTGATCCCTGGCCAAACCCAACCCATCATTTTGGTCTGTTTTATCCTTTACAGCTGCAGGATTAAATCCTTCAGACTTGGGTGGGCACGAGATATTCAACAAAGTTCTCCTTCTTTCTCTCTCTCCTTCTTTCTTCTTGGGTTTCCTCTTACAAAGCTAATGTTACCTGAACAAAAATATAGAAAGTGTTGGTCCCATGTTTCAAGAGCTGAAATAAAATATTCCAGAAATGTTTCATATGCACAAAAAGCGCATTTCTCTCAAATGGTGTACACAAATTTGTTTACATCCTTGTAAGTGAGAATTTCTCCTTTGCCAAGATAATCCATCCACCTGACAGGTGTGGCATATCAAGAAGCTGATTAAACAGCATGATCATTACACAGGTGCACCTTGTGCTGGGGACAATAAAAATACACTCTAAAATGTGAAGTTTTGCCACACAGCACAACGCCACAGATGTCTCAAGTTTTGATAGAGTGTGCAATTGGCATGCTGACTGCAGGAATGTCCACCAGAGCTGTTGCCAGAGAATGTAATGTTTATTTCTCTATCATAAGCCGCCTCCAAAGTCATTTTAGAAAATTTGGCAGTATGTCCAACTGGCTTCACAACCCGCAGACCTTTTACATATTCTTTTTTTTTTACCTTTATTTAACTAGGCAAGTCAGTTAAGAACAAATTCTTATTTTCAATGACGGCCTAGGAACAGTGGGTTAACAGCCTGTTCAGGGGCAGAACGACAGATTTACACCTTGTGTAACCACGCCGTGCCAACCCAGAACCTCCACATCTGGCTTCTTCACCTGTGGGATTGTCTGAGACCAGCACCCGGACAGCTGATGAAATTGAGGACTATTTATGTCAATGATAAAGCCCTTTTGTGGGGAAAAACTCATTCTGATTATCTGGGACTGGCTGCCACCCATGGCTGCGTCCAAACCCAATCATGTGAAATCTATAGATTAGAGCCTAATTAACTGATTTCAATTTACTGATTTATATGAACCATAACTCTAACTAAAATCAATGAAATTGTTGCATTTTGTGTTTATATTTTTGTTCAGTATATAAGGGTTTGCTGAGTGACTCAGGATCATGATTATTTTTGTAAATAACTCATCCACAATAACAAAAACAACAGCAGTGTCTCTCCGGGCTCAAATAATAATTCAATTTCCTAGACCTAGATTTGAGGAGCTAAACCAATACAAGTGTGCATGTCATCACCTGGGGCAGAGCTGTGTGTGAATGCTGAGGTTAGGAATAAAAGCCCTTGAAGGCCGTCCTCATCTATCAGAGTCATTCCCCTGAGTTGGTGCAGACAGTAGAGAGGAGAGGCCTGAATCTTAACGCACGTTGGAAACAACAACCAAGAACTACATGGTTTAGTTCCTCTAGGAATGCATCCCAAATGGCATCCAATTGCATAATGGCTCCCTAATCGCCCTGGTGAAAAACAGTGTACTATATAAGGAATAGGGTGCCATTTGGGATGCATTCCTAGCTCCCACCCATAAAGGTCACTGCAGGTTAAATATTGAGAGTCTCTCGAGCTGCTCATTACCAGTCAATTATGCATGAGGGCTCTTAGCCTCACAATGACCGCTCCTACTGTCCACAGCCATTGCTCCTGGATGCAAATAAAATTCTCCTCAGAGACCCTATGGACACAATATGCTAAACAACACTCCAGCTAACACACACATGCAGGCCAGAGAAATTGCTTACAATGTCTGTCTATTCACCATCTTATAAATCCAACCACTACATTCTTAGTAAAAAGGGTTCCAAACAAGTTATTATTTCCTCATAGGAGAACCCTTTTTGGTTCCAGTTAGAGTCCTTTTTGGTATTGGGTATAAAAGCCTTCTGGGTTTCAGGTAGAACCCTCTGGAAATGTTTCTACACTGAGTATACCTTACATTAGGAACACCTTCCTAACACTGAGTTGCACCCCCTTCCCCCTTTTGCCCTCTGAATAGCCTCAATTTGTTGGGGGCATGGACTCCACAAGGTGTCAAGAGTATTCCACAGGGATGCTGGTACATGTGATTCCAATGCTTCCCAGAGTTGTGTCAAGTTGGCTGGATGTACTTTGGATGGTGGACCATTCTTGATACACAAGGAAAACTGTTGAGCGTGAAAAACCCAGCAGCGTTGTAGTTCTTAACACAAACCAGTGTGCCTGGCACCTACTACCATACCCCGTTCAAAGACACATACATATTTTGTCTTGCCCATTCACCCTCCGAATGGCACACATACACAATCAATGTATCAATTGTCTCAAGGCTTGGAAATCTTTCTTTAAACTGTCTCCTCTCCTTCATCTGCACTGATTGATGTGGTTTGAACAAGTTTATCAATAAGGGATCACCTGTTCAGTCTATGTCATGGAAAGAGCAGGTGTCCTTAATGTTTTGTACACTCAGTGTGCGTGGAACTCAAAATGGTTCTACCTGAAGCCAAAAAGGGTTCTTTAAAGGGTTCTCTTATGGGGACAGATGAATAACACTTTTAGGTTGCACTTTTTTTCTAAGAGTGTACGCACCTTTACCCCAAGATGAATCCACTTTATTTATTAAAAACTACAGATCGTACCGATCTTCCTCTTTCATTAAGAACTACTCTAGATCATTTAAACAGACACCTGATTTGTTGCTCAAAAGCAGAATATGTTACAACCCCTGGGGATGACTGGCTTGCAAAACAAACAACATCTTTCAAGTTACGTCCAACACATTTATCATAGTTCCCACTTGTAGAGAAGACAGGAGAGGAGTTTAATGTAGTCAGTAGCCTGTTGGAATAAAGGATGTTTACCATACCAGAGGGTACAAAGCAGCATATTGTTACTAACACAAGTGTGAAAGATGTTTCAACTCATGGAAAAAGAAAGAGAGAGAGAGAGAGAGAGAGAGCGAGAGAGAGAGAGAGAGAGAGAGAGAGAGAGCGAGAGAGCGAGAGAGAGAGAGAGAGAGAGGAGGGGGAAAGAGGGGGAAAGAGAGGCAGAGAGAGAGAGAGGGGGAGAGAGGCAGAGAGAGAGGGGGAGAAAGAGTGAGGAGAGGGAGGTGGAGGCTGTGATGAGAACAGAAGAGAAGAACCAGAAGGTAGGGGGTGTGAAAACAGGGGGAGAGATAAAGCGACAGAATGACAGCGCAGGGAGGATGAAGAGAATAAGTGACAAAGAGAGAAGGATGTGCTTATTGTCTTGACCTCCTTAATGATGCCTGTTTGCTCTCTTGTCAGTGGGAATAATGGTGTGCAGTTTCCTGAGGAGAGGAGAGCTGCTGTGTGAGGGAGCAGAATATAAAAACTCCAGACCCTACAGGCTACTAAGTGTGCATCCCAAATGGTACCCCTTTTTCCATACGGCTCTGGTTAAAAGTAGTGCACTATATATTATAGGGAATAGAGTGTCATTTGGGATGCAACCCTAGAGACTCTGGTCTCCATACTAATGGAGCAGGCTGTTTGTTGAGCTTGTCTCCTTTCACAGGGCTCAGAGCCGGCCCATAGGGCCCCACAGCTTTCATTTAGTGCAGCATGTCTCTACAGCATTGCACAGTTGTTACAGTTGTCTGCCAGGCTGCTAATCCTCTAGAACAGGAAGTGGAGAACACTCTGGTGAGCTGCATCTGAATGCGTCCTAAATGGCACCTTATTCCCTATAGTGCACTACTCAGCATTTTGGGACGCCACCAGTAGTTCCTAAGGAGCTGATAAATGATCTGAGGTTCTTTGTTTATGACCGGTAGAGAGGGAACTTCTAGTAGAAGCGTGCAAACCTGTCTGTTTGAGATAAGCATGTTAGTGTTTCTGAAGTAAAGAATTAAAGGGGCAACCTGGGATTGATTAATAAATGTTTGGGATTTATTTTAATCTTATTGTTGGGCAGTCCTGCATCCATAGCTCCATCTATGAATTTGAGTGTGGTTCCATTTCTCCAGCGCCACCCTCCCAGATTGCCCCTTTAAGGCAGGTGTGTGCTGTAACTGTCTGATGGGTCAAGGCTCTTACTAACTGAAGTGTTTTCAGTCTTAGTGCAAAGGAATGGAAATACTAACTGCACTGTAAAAACCGTAGTCTTTGTAAATACTGTATGTTGCAGAGAGATTACAGTTAAAGAGACTGTTCTAACTTCTAACAACCGCAGAGCTGTTTTCACGTTCAACCACGGCAAGGATATATCCTTAATGGCACCCTATTCCCTACAGTGCACTACTTCTGACCAGGGTCCATACGGTGCCATCTGGGACGTAGCCCCTGACAGATTATTCCATTCAGCTACAGTATGTCAACAAGGTCATCTATAGACATCTCACTATGATCATTCAAAGTTACCAAATATATGTGTAAACATCATCACGGCGGAACCAAATCATCTCACTATAGTTGCACATTGTCCATTGAGCCCTTTGGACAGAGGGTGGAGGGAGAGGGAGGGAGAAGAAGGGGTACACTCCCCAGAGTCCTACCATGCTAGCTCTGGGAACACAATGATGGGAGCTCAGGTATCTCTCTCTCTGTGTTATTCTGTGTACTATAGACTGGGTTTTTGAGGTCAGCCAACTATGTACTAGCTCTATGTGCGTAGGCCTCTGTGTATACTAGGACTATGAGGTCCACTGCTCCCTGCACACCCCAAGACATCCCCCCTCTCCCTCAGCCTCCCTCTACCTTTCACAGTCTCCCTCTGCCTCCCTCTACATTTTACAGTCTCCCTCAGCCTCCCTCTACCTTTCACAGTCCCCTCAGCCTCCCTCTACCTTTCATAGTCTCCCTCAGCCTCCCTCTACCTTTCACAGTCTCCCTCAGCCTCCCTCTACCTTTCACAGTCCCCTCAGTCTCCCTCTACCTTTCACAGTCCCCTCAGCCTCCCTCTACCTTTCACAGTCTCCCTCAGCCTCCCTCTACCTTTCACAGTCTCCCTCAGCCTCCCTCTACCTTTCACAGTCCCCTCAGTCTCCCTCTACCTTTCACAGTCCCCTCAGCCTCCCTCTACCTTTCACAGTCCCCTCAGCCTCCCTCTACCTTTCACAGTCTCCCTCAGTCTCCCTCAGCCTCCCTCTACCTTTCACAGTCCCCTCAGCCTCCCTCTACCTTTCACAGTCCCCTCAGCCTCCCTCTACCTTTCACAGTCCCCTCAGCCTCCCTCTACCTTTCACAGTCTCCCTCAGCCTCCCTCTACCTTTCACAGTCTCCCTCAGCCTCCCTCTACCTTTCAGTCTCCCTCAGTCCCCTTACAGTCTCTCAGCCTCTACCTTTCACAGTCCCCTCAGCCTCCCTCTACCTTTCACAGTCCCCTCAGCCTCCCTCTACCTTTCACAGTCCTCAGCCTCCCTCTACCTTTCACAGTCTCCCTCAGCCTCCCTCTACCTTTCACTCCCTCAGCCTCCCTCTACCTTTCACAGCCCCCTCAGCCTCCCTCTACCTTTCACAGTCCTCCCTCTCCCTCTACCTTTCACAGTCCCCTCAGCCTCCCTCTACCTTTCAGTCCCCTCAGCCTCTACCTTTCACAGTCTCCCTCACCTCCCTTACCTTTCACAGTCTCCCTCAGCCTCCCTCTACCTTTCAGTCTCCCTCAGCCTCCCTCTTACCTTTCACAGTCTCCCTCAGCCTCCCTCTACCTTTCACAGTCCCCTCAGCCTCCCTCTACCTTTCACAGTCCCCTCAGCCTTCCTCTACCTTTCACAGTCCCCTCAGCCTCCCTCTACCTTTCACAGTCTCCCTCAGCCTCCCTCTACCTTTCACAGTCTCCCTCAGCCTCCCTCTACCTTTCACAGTCCCCTCAGCCTCCCTCTACCTCCCCTCAGCCTCACCTTTCACAGTCCCCTCAGCCTCCCTCTACCTTTCACAGTCCTCCCTCTACCTTTCACAGTCCTCAGCCTCCCTCTACCTTTCACAGTCTCCCTCAGCCTCCCTCTACCTTTCACAGTCTCCCTCAGCCTCCCTCTACCTTTCACAGTCTCCCTCAGCCTCCCTCTACCTTTCACAGTCTCCCTCAGCCTCCCTCTACCTTTCACAGTCTCCCTCAGCCTCCCTCTACCTTTCACAGTCTCCCTCAGCCTCCCTCTACCTTTCACAGTCTCCCTCAGCCTCCCTCTACCTTTCACAGTCCCCTCAGCCTC
Source organism: Oncorhynchus clarkii lewisi (assembly GCF_045791955.1). Taxonomy (NCBI): domain Eukaryota; kingdom Metazoa; phylum Chordata; class Actinopteri; order Salmoniformes; family Salmonidae; genus Oncorhynchus; species Oncorhynchus clarkii. Next base: position 16,679,213 of record NC_092173.1, on the reverse strand, counting down.
CCTCTACCTTTCACAGTCCCCAGCCTCCCTCTACCTTTCACAGTCCCCTCAGCCTCCCTCTACCTTTCACAGTCCCCTCAGCCTCCCTCTACCTTTCACAGTCCCCTCAGCCTCCCTCTAACCTTTCACAGTCCCCTCAGCCTCCCTCTACCTTTCACAGTCCCCTCAGCCTCCCTCTACCTTTCACAGTCTCTTTCTCCTAGCCAGCCCTCCTGACTAGAGGCCTAGGCCCTGCAGGAGTGCATCACAAACGACACCCGATTCCCTATATAGTGCACTACTTTTGACCAGGGCCCATGTCCCAAATGACACTCTATTCCCTACATAGTGCACTACTATTGACCAAAGCCATATGGGCCCTGGTCAAAAGTAGTGAACTCAATAGGGAATTGGGTGCCATTTGGGATACAGACCATGGCTCTCCCAATAGCTAGATCTTTCTGTCTGCATGTCTCTCTATATGCTAGAGGAGCAACAGGTCTGTATAGAGATGTCTGTCTGCACTAGGCCACATTCTTGGGAGTGCTGGTGCCATAATGCAGAGTGGTGAGGGGGAGTACAGGGGGGAGACGCTCTCTCGCTCTCTCTCTCTCTCTCCCTCCTCTCTCTTGCTCTCTCTGGGCTCTCTCTCTCCTTCCCTCCACCATACTGACCTCACACCCCCATTTATTGAACTAAAACAGAGAACACCCAGAGACTAAGAGAGAGGAGTCAGGGTCAGTCATCCACTACTGATCCCCACCTCCACTCTAGCCAGCTATAGAAATACTTCTCAGGCCGCTATACAGTACATAGTAACTACTAATTACATTGAATGTTTTGTTGATTCATGAATAACTATTTTCACTACGATTATACTTCCAGTATGTTTCAATAATGGGAATTCTTCAATAAGTGTAAAAATACATACAGTACTACATTTCAGGTATACAATAATGCAGTATTTTAATCACCTGTAGGAATAGTCTAAAACAAGTCTATGTGTGTCACGCATTCTCTATGTTTGGTTGGTCAGGGTGTGATTCAGCTGGGAAACTCTATGTTCTTTGTTTCTATGCTTTGGCCGGGTATGGTTCTCAATCAGGGACAGCTGTCTATCGTTGTCTCTGATTGTGAATCATTACTTAGGCAGCCTTTTTTCCTTTTCTATTTGTGGAATGGCCAATCCACTTTATGTAGTTACCGCAGAGAAAACCATTTAGTAACTCAGCTGGCCCCAAACGGACAATTACACTGTCCAGGAATAGGGCCAGAACAGCGCTATATACCCTGCCTATAGTCTGATTCCTCAATCATCCAACACAACATTCTCAATTATTAATAATTACACTGTCCAGGAATAGGGCCAGAACAGCGCTATATACCCTGTCTATAGTCTGATTCCTCAATCATCCAACACAACATTCTCAATTATTAATAATTACACTGTCCAGGAATAGGGCCAGAACAGCGCTATATACCCTGTCTATAGTCTGATTCCTCAATCATCCAACACAACATTCTCAATTATTAATAATCCACTGGATTAAAGCGCCTTTCAGGGACACTGTATAACAGAGAAAAAGCCAAGGATAAAACAATGAAAGCAGTGTAGCTGAGCTAGGGGCTAACCTGTGCTGAAGGGAAAGCCAGACTGAAGAGGTGGGTTTGGAGTTGGCTTTGTGAATAACATGACTTTATAACCTGGAAGATGAGCCACTAATAAAAAGAGAGGTGTTACAGACCAGCTATCTGCTGATAGGGTCTGAGCTCTAACAGATTACAGGGGGGATTAGGAAGCAGAAGGATACAGCTGTATTGTTGCTTCGGCGTCAAGTCCTTTCCCCTCATTGTCTCTCTCTCTCTGTCTCTCTGTTTTCTTTTCTGTTCTGTTATTTCCCTCCATTTGCTAATGTAACTCCTCTCCCTCTCCGCAGCCTGTGCTGCTGGGTAACTGCTGTGTATGTAGTGAGATAAGCCCAGGCACGGACTGACAGGTTCACTTCAGACATACAGAGAGAGAGAGAGAGATTCCTCCTGAGACACATACCTCTATAGAGGGAGGGTTGAGCCATAGCTTTGGGCCAGGATTAGCCATTTAACTTAAGTATAGCATATAGAATAGCCCTAAGGGGACAAATGATGTTGTTTGAATTACAAGTCCGATGATTCTGCTGTGAGAACACGGCTATAGAAGTTCTCTGTTGGTGGAGATAAAATGGTATGTCCACACGCTCAGTGTTCAGACGTGAGGCTGTGCTGCCTACAGCCCTATAAAAGGTGTCAGGGTTAGTTGGACTGATTTTCACATAGGTGTCTAAATTTACAGGCAGACACAATTGGTTTTCACTCTCCCTCTATCCGGGTCACACAGATGCACACACATGCACGAGCGTATACACAGACGGATCTGTCTGTCTGTCTGTCTGTCAGGGTCGGTCTGTCAGGGTCTGTCAGGGTCTATCTGTCTGTCTGTCTCTCTGTCTGTCTGTCTGTCTGTCAGGGTCTGTCTATCTGTCTGTCAGGGTCTGTCTGTCTGTCTCTCTGTCAGGGTCTGTCTGGGTCTGTCTGTCTGTCAGGGTCTGTCTGTCTGTCTGTCTGTCTGTCTGTCTGTCTGTCTGTCTGTCTGTCTGTCAGGGTCTGTCAAGGTCTGTCTGTCTGTCTGTCTGTCGGTCTGTCTGGCAGGGTCTGTCTGTCTGTCTGTCTGTCAGGGTCTGTCTGTCTGTCTGTCTGTCTGTCTGTCTGTCTGTCTGTCTGTCAGGGTCTGTCTGTCTGTCTGTCTGTCTGTCTATCTGTCTGTCTGTCTGTCAGGGTCTGTCTGTCTGTCAGGGTCTGTCTGTTAGGGTCTGTCTGTCTGTCTGTCTGTCTGTCTGTCAGGGTCTATCTGTCAGGGTCTGTCTGTCTGTCTTTCTGTCTGTCTGTCTGTCAGGGTCTGTCTGTCTGTCTGTCTGTCAGGGTCTGTCTGTCTGTCTGTCTGTCTGTCTGTCTGGTCTGTCAGGGTCTGTCAGTGTCTGTCTGTCTGTCTGTCTGTCTGTCTGTCTGTCTGTCTGTCTGGTCTGGGTCTGTCTGGAGACTCCAGGACAACATCTCTGTTTGGTTGCTTGTAAAAACCTGAAGTCTCCGGTCATTAAGTGAGAGTAATAACTTATACACAGACGGATCTGTCTGTCTGTCTGTCTGTCAGGGTCGGTCTGTCAGGGTCTGTCAGGGTCTGTCTGTCTGTCTGTCTCTCTGTCTGTCTGTCTGTCTGTCTGTCTGTCTGTCAGGGTCTGTCTATCTGTCTGTCAGGGTCTGTCTGTCTGTCTCTCTGTCAGGGTCTGTCTGGGTCTGTCTGTCTGTCAGGGTCTGTCTGTCTGTCTGTCTGTCTGTCTGTCTGTCTGTCTGTCAGGGTCTGTCAAGGTCTGTCTGTCTGTCTGTCTGTCGGTCTGTCTGGCAGGGTCTGTCTGTCTGTCAGGGTCTGTCTGTCTGTCTGTCTGTCTGTCAGGGTCTGTCTGTCTGTCTGTCAGGGTCTGTCTGTCTGTCTGTCTGTCTGTCTGTCTGTCTGTCTATCTGTCTGTCTGTCTGTCAGGGTCTGTTTGTCTGTCAGGGTCTGTCTGTCAGGGTCTGTCTGTCTGTCTGTCTGTCTGTCTGTCAGGGTATATCTGTCAGGGTCTGTCTGTCTGTCTTTCTGTCTGTCTGTCTGTCAGGGTCTGTCTGTCTGTCTGTCTGTCTGTCTGTCTGTCAGTGTCTGTCTGTCTGTCTGTCTGTCTGTCTGTCTGTCTGTCTGTCTGTCTGTCTGGGTCTGGGTCTGTCTGGAGACTCCAGGACAACATCTCTGTTTGGTTGCTTGTAAAAACCTGAAGTCTCCGGTCATTAAGTGAGAGTAATAACTTCAAGAAAATGATCAGCCAGACAGGAGAAAAACATGTTACATGTTCTCTATTCATCTCTTAAAACAGACACAGTATTCTAATCTACGAAGTAGGAAGGGAAACCTAGTCTGGTACACAAGATTTGCTCCCTACAAGCCAGAGAAAACCTTTAAAACCATTGCATGTGTTCCCTGGTCAAAAGTGGTGCACTATATATGGAATAGGGTGACCTGTTGGACTCAGCTATGGTCTTCATTTAAGGCCTGTGTTGGTGTGTTTCATTCTGTCTCCATGAGGTCTGTAGGATCCCTTAGAACGTGCCTCTACAAGCCTGTTTAGAGAGTAGAGCTGCACTTCAGCACATTATTAGCATGGCTACAGGCTGCAGAAAACACACGTACACCAGGAAAAACCTCCAGTCCAGTCTGCACCTTTCATCTCCTACAGTCTGCTCCTCCCTTTCACTTCATTTCCCTACCAGATCAATCGCCACCTCCTGCCTACCAATCTCCGCTTGGGGAGGAGAGGAGGAAAGAGAGAGGGCAGGAAGAGGAGGAAGAGGAGGAGTGGAGGAAAGGGAGAGGACAGGAAGAGGAGGATGAGGAGGAGTTGAAGGAGTAAATCCCAGAAGATGATCGACACCACCTCCTCCTCCACACAAACCCTTAGGGGGCATGCTGTCTGTCTGACTTCCAGTGTGAGTCTCCTGTGCCTCCCTCCACTCTGCTGGAATAGCCAGGAGTTTAGTATTGCATCACAAATGGCACTCTATTCTCCATGTAGCACACTACATTTGACCAGAGCCCATAGAGAATAGGGTGCCATTTGGGATGGAAGCAGTGAGTTAAAGATGCCATCCTCAAGAGACTACAAAGATTCCCTTCATACCTTTTCATTATCTTGGCCTTCAGCCCATCATATTAAAATCCCTAAATGATGTAGTCTAGTTGGGAACAGCTAAGTAGACAAAATTACAGCACACAGATCAAGCACTGTGACTATTTAATATCAAAGACCTCGCTGTTATTAAACCAAAGTGTAGTTGGTGGACTAATGTGTCATGGCAGTGAGGCCCAGCAGGAGAAGAGAGGGCTGCTGACCGACCAACCCAGCTGTCAACAGTTTCTCAAAGAAGGCTGTCCAGCCCCACCACAGCCCAGTGTGTGTGTGTGTGTGTGTGTGTGTGTGTGTGTGTGTGTGTGTGTGTGTGTGTGTGTGTGTGTGTGTGTGTGTGTTAGCAGTGTGCTGCCAGAGAACCACCAAGCACCACTGCGGGGAGCCAGGGACCTAAACACATTATCCTCGCTGATTTACGGAGCCAAAGCTGCTGTGAAGACAGAAATGTCAGAGAGCACCAACCACACAGGACCCGCTAGAAATTGATCATCGCCCGTTTCAGTCGCAAACCATGATTCGAGGGTGTATGTCTGGGTCCTTCACAGAGGCTGTGAGAAACAGCCTGAGAGGGAGAGAGGTCTGCGTCCCGAATGGCAGCCTGTTCCCTATTTAGTGCACTACTTTTGACAAGTAGTGAACTAAATAGGGAATAGGATGCCATTTGGGATGCACACCTTGCATTTCTATCAGTGTCTCTCTTTCTGCTGTTTTAATCCAAGGACAAAGGAATGCACAGCCTTCTCTGCTACAGAGCTTAACTGTGCAGTCTGAACAGTCCTGAACAGCCGGTGTTCTGCTAGAGTGACATCCTAAGGCTGGATGACGACACACGTCATCCTCCCCAGAACAGAACAGGCCTGGACTGGACCTTCCATCCACTGGGGAATTTAGGCTCCCTACATGTGAACCCTAGCTGGCTCCAGTCCCTCTCTTCTCTCTCTGGTAGATCTCTCAGTCTATGTGCTCACACACACACACACACATTATGCACTCATCGAGTCACACATACACACACCCCTGACACACACACACACATTCATATAAATACACAATCCTGACACACACATACACACTGATGGGGTTGCACTCCCTAATAGAGGTACAGTGTTAGTACAGCCAGAGGACCTTGACAGGTCTCAGCACCTGTCTCTCTGCTCTTCAGATAACTGGGTCAGATGAACACCATGGCTACATCCCAAATGGCACCCTATTCCCTATATTGTGCACTACTTTTCATCAAGGCCCATAGGGCTCTGATCAAAGGTAGTGCACCATACAGGGAACAAGGTGCCATTTGGGATGCAGAAACATGCCACCCAGGTTATAACAGAACATGCCAGTCTCCCTCTCTCACTTTAATCCATATTCACACACTAATATCTCACTCTGCCTCTGTCCCTCGAGGCTCCATGATTGGCACTCTGGCAAGGGGAAGAGGGCAGGAGAAGGGGTGAGGGAAGAAAGGGGAGGGAAGGAGGGGGAGGAGGGGGGAGAGGAGGAAATGAGGAGAAATACAGTGCAGGGAAATAAATGTTTAATCTGATCTAACTCTCTCCAGCTTGGCATGGAGAGCCCTGTCGATGGACAGAGGACAAGAGGAGGAAAGAGGAGAAAAGAGGAGTGTTGACCTGGGGAGGAACGAGAGCGAGAGAGAGAGAGAGAGAGAGAGAGAGAGAGAGAGAGAGAGACAGCCATGCCCTTGGTGCCAGATCAAGTCTTTCTTATTGCCAGACACTACAGGTACAGCCAGCTCTGGAAGCCACCCAGAACGTTTCTCCCTGCTGAACTACTTACTATCATTCATCTGTCCTGGTCATTGACCTGTGTTTATGTTATAGTTGAAGAGAGGGTAGTGTTTAGGAAACAGTTGAAGCAGAGAAGACAAACGGGTTGAGTGTGTCACTGTACAGAAAGTATTGAATGTTTAGGAAACAGAACAGATATTTAACTCTCAGACAGCAACTCACCTCTAACTGAGGAGCTATGCTGAGCTACACATTAAATCAATTAGAGGCCTTTAAACTCTGCTGGGCTGGAGGAGAGTATGATCAGCATTAACTCAGCATGGGGCCGTATCATAGAGTAGACAGACATGCCAACACATTATGAATCACGTTGTTTCCTGGTGGGCAAGTGACAGACTCTACCACAAACAGACTTCTTTCCAACAGAATATTTATTTATCTGCGTTTTAATCTGTGCCTTTGATAGTGAGAGAAGAGGAGAGGAAGTAAAGGCAGGGTAAACTGTGTGTAGTGGAGCCACTGGTTCAGGAGCAGAGCAGCTGTTACTGTGAGCATCAGTCTGTAATCAACACACACTGTTCCACAACACAGGATCACTAACCAAACGGTTAAAGAAGGACAGACAGACAGATAGACAGCAGCACAGGTGGGGTGTGAGGGGAGACTGACATCTTCCACATCTTAAAACAATATCCTGGCTGGAACGTCGTAAAAGATCTAGAACGATCCTTACCGTGTAATTTACTCCTTACTGTGAAGCCCAATAGTGATGTTTTATTTTCTGAGAACACATACACGCTCCATTAGTGTGTGTGTGTGTGTGTCAGGGTTGTTTTATCAGTCCTGTTTGAAGTGGAATTGTGTGTGGTGGTTTAATTAATTATGGAATAAAAAACATGAAGGGAATGTTGCAGAGTCATTGTTCTCCTGGGCTGAGGCGAGTGGATTACACACACATACACAAAAACAAACCCACACACACACACACACACACACAAACACATACACATTCCTATTATTCCCCCATCCCACACACACTTCCTGACCTCCTGCTGGAGTGTGAGTGCTTGTTCCCTGTAACCTGCAGCATGGCATGCAACCAGATACCAGACAAAATACCCTGAGATTACACAGCCAGAGACAGACAGAGACAGTGATTACCAGTGATCAGACAGTACCAATGTCAGCCTCCAAAATGGTACCCAAATGGCACCCTTGTCACGCCCTGGTCTTAGTATTTTGTGTTTTCTTTATTATTTTGGTCAGGACAGGGTGTGACATGGGTTTATTATGTGGTGTGTTTTGTCTTGGGGTTTTTGTAGGTTTTGGGATTGTGGTATAGTGGGGTTGTCTAGAAAAGTCTATGGTTGCCTGAAGTGGTTCTCAATCAGAGGCAGGTGTTTATCGTTGTCTCTGATTGGGAACCATATTTAGGCAGCCATATTCTTTGAGTGTTTCGTGGGTGATTGTTCCTGTCTCTGTGTTTGTTGCACCAGATAGGCTCAGTCATTTGTTTTTTTCTTTTCACTTGTTTTGGAAGAGAAGAGAACGAGCGCCATTCTCCTTGCGGAGATGGTGCTAAATACATCAACACGGTCGGTCCCTGGGATTGGGCTGGCTAACACGATTAGGTTTGCTTGGAAGGAAAAGGAGATGGAGCCTTTAGGACGGGAATCTTTTGGAAGGATAATATTGATGGGGATTCTAAAGCTGACGGTGAAGGACGTGTTTTGTTTCCAAGGCAACTCGTTGGAGGGAGCATACGACGTGGCACTATATACAGAGGTAAAACACGATGATATCCTGAGAAGGGCAAGAGCAGTGGGAGGTGAGAGGCCGATGTGCCACTACGAAATAACAAGCCTGGCGAAGAATAATTTTAGGGTTGTAACTGTCAACATTTACAACCCTTACGTTAAGGACGAAGAGGTGAGGGCTTTTCTGGGGAGATATATGGATAACGTCTCCTCAGCAAGGCACCTCAAAGACTCCCTTGGGTTTTGGAATGGGAGGAGAGGTTTCCAGGCCCTCCTCAGAGAGGACCCAAAGGGACATGGTGGCTACCTCCATCCTCCTGCTATGTTCTCCCTAGGGGCTGACAAGGGGACGTTGTTTTATGCACGTCAGCCCCCATTTTGCAGACGCTGTATGGCCTACGGTCACATATTCGCCTCATGCAGTACAAGAAAATGCAGATTTTGTGCATCTGAGGATCACGAGGCGAGGGATTGTGACAAGCCTAAGACGTGCCATGGGTGTGGCTCGTCAGCACACCTGTGGCGGGGGTGCCCGGCCCGTCAGCGGTCATATGCGTCTGCGGCTGGGGGGGGAGCAGGGGCGGGGGATGGGGGAAGAAGAGGAGGGGAAGGAAGCACGCCTCATGATCAGAGTACAGGTCCAGAGGGGAAGGCCACAAGGAAGGAGGAGGAGCAAGAAGCGGCGGAAGGAAGAGAGAAGGAAACGGAAGGCACGGGAGTAGGAGAACCAGGAAAAGCGGCGGAAGAAGGCAACCGAGTGGAGGAGCATGAGAGAGAAGAAAGCGATGGAGGAGTGGTGGAGAAGGAGACGGTGGAAGAGCAAGTGGACTGGGGGGAATGTGCCCTGGTGGAAGAGATGAGGGGTATGGTGGAGGAGCTGGCGGGGGGGGGGGGGGGGGGGTGTGCATCTCTCCACTGCCGTCATCACCAAAGAAGAGAATGAAGAGGAGGGAGCGATTGGCCGACAGTGAGAGGGAGGGGATGGCCAAGAGAGTGATGGGGGTGGGAGAAACCTCTGGGTTGCTGCTGGTTTCCACAGGCTCTCAATATCTGTTGGGTGGGGACACACCTAACAAGACTCAGGACTGGGTACAGGAGGAGGTGGGGAGTTTTTTGTTTGGGGACTCAGCCTCCCCGAATTTTTTCCAATCCAGCTGCAGCACTGGGGAGCCCGGAGCCAAACACTATTCCTGCATCCTGGGTTGGTGAGATGGAGGAAGAGGGGGGGATGTTGGGAGTACAGATGGTGTTATCACCGGTAGATATGGAGCAGGGGAGCATCGGGTGAGTCTCCTGTTTTTGTTTTTTTCTGTCTGGGTTTAGAATTTGAGTGTATTACATGTTTTTATTTTATTCTTTCATGGGGTCTGATTTTACTTTTGTTAGTTTAAATGTAAGGGGTTTAAGGGATTGTGTTAAGAGGAGGGCGGTTTTTAGTTATTTGGAGGGTGTGGGGTTTGATTTTTGTTTTTTACAGGAGGTTCACCTGAGGGATGGAGGGGATGTTAATAGGTTTAAGAGGGAGTGGGACAAGGGGGAGTCGGTTTGGGGTGTTGGGGGGGTGCACTCATCGGGGGTAGGGATTTTGTGTGGGCACAGGGAGGTTAAAGTGGAGGATTATTTTGTGGTAATGCAGGGGAGGGTTATAGGGGTGGATGTCACGATAAGGGATTGTAATTTTAGATTAGTGGTGGTGTATGGACCACAGGTGGTGGCAGACAGGAGGGAGATGGTGGACTGTCTGACGCCCCTGTGTGTCACAAATAGGAAATTAGTGATAGGGGGGGATTTTAATACAGATTTAGGACGAGGGGGGGATAGCAGTGCGGGCGCCATTGCCAGGCTAATGGCTTGCCATGGTCTGGTAGATGGTGGTCTGCACACTACTCCGAAAATGGACGGTCCTACATGGCGCAACTCCAGGGGGGTTGAGCGGAGGCTCGACTATATTTTTGTACCCAGGTCTTTGGGTAAGTTGTCTGGGCGGCTGTTGCCTGTTTTCTTTTCGGATCACGACGGGGTGCTCCTGCAGGTGGGGTCGCCAGTCTGCCTCTTTGGTAGGGGGTACTGGAAGCTAGATCGGGATGTGCTGGAGGAGCAGGCTTTTGTTGACGGGTTTTATGGTTTCTTTTGGAGGCTTGAGGGTCTCCGGTCCATGTGCGAGGGGGTGTTAGAGTGGTGGGAATTAGTTAAGGTGAGGATTAGGGCTTTTATAATAGGGTATTGCAAGAGGAAAAAAAGGGAGGAGAGGAGGGAGGTGGATCGTATCCAAAGGTTAATTGAACTCGAGTACGAGGCAGGCAACCTCGGCGGGTCGTTTGACTGGGAGAGATCCGCAACCCTAAAGGCGCAGCTCAGGGAGTTGCAGGAGCGGAAGGCTCGAGCTTTCCTGGAGCGTGCGCATAGTGGCTTTCTAGAACACAATGAGACTTGTTCTGCTATGTTCTTTAAGTCGGTTAGGGCCAGACAGAGTAGGAAGGTAATGCATGGCGTTAGGGAAGAAAATGGTAGTATAGTTAGAGAACCAGAGGATATGGTCAGGGTGACAACTGATCATTTCCAAGGTTTATTTAAGGAAAGGGAAATAGATGTAGAGCAGGGAAATGTGTTTTTAGAACACTTGTCCAGGCGGTTGCCGGAGGACATTAGAGAAGTGATGGAGGCCCAGATCTCACTAGAAGAGGTTGAGAGCGCTCTTAGGAGGATGGGAAAAGGGAAGGTGCCTGGGATAGATGGGCTGCCGGCTGAGTTTTATCTCAAGTTTTGGGGTATACTTGGACCAGTGGTCCTCGAAGTCTTGAAGGCCATCCTTGAGACGGGGGTCCCGGGGGGATCAATGGCTGTTGGTGTGCTGTCACTTTTATATAAGAAGGGGGAAGTAACAGACCTTGGCAACTGGTGGCCGTTGACCATGCTGTGTGTAGATTACAAGCTACTTGCAAAGGTTTTAGCAGACCGGTTGCGCACAGCCCTTCCCTACGTCGTCCATGAGGATCAGACGTGCGGGGTAGAGGGCCGCTCTATTAGATGGAACCTACAGTTAATCAGGGACTCCATCGCTTGGGTTGAAGATAGAGGACTGCCTTTAATGGTAGCAGCGCTAGATCAGGCGAAAGCCTTTGATCGCGTGAATAGATCATTTTTATTCAGAGTGTTAGGTCGATTAGGATTTGGGGAGAAGTTCATAGGATGGATTCGTACATTATATGACGGAGCGGGGTGCCGAGTTAGTGTAAATAGTCACTTGGGTGACGTTTTTGACCTCTCGTCTGGGGTCAGGCAGGGGTGCCCACTCTCGGCTCTCCTCTTCGTTCTGTACATGGAGCCTCTGGGGGCTGCCATTAGGTCAGACACAGGGGTGGAAGGCTTGTTGATCCCTGGAAGTGGTGGGCTGCGTGTTAAGATGACGCAGTACGCCGACGACACTTCCTTGCTGCTGTGCAAGGACTCGTGCCTGACAAGGTCCCTTGCCATCTTTGGGGATTTCACCCGAGCGTCGGGAGCAGTTCTGAACCATGCAAAGTCTTCCGTCAAGTTTTTCGGAAGATGGCGCGGTAGAACGGATGTGCCCGGGGGGTTATCTCTCTGTGAGGGGGCCCTGAGGATTCTCGGGGTCCATTTTGAGACCTCCGGCTCAGCGACGCTAAACTGGAACATGCGTATCGCAGTGGTACAGAGGAAGCTAGCAATGTGGAAGGCTAGGTATTTGTCTTTTATGGGCAAAGTCCTGGTTCTAAAGGTGGATGTGTTGCCGTCTCTTTTGTATTTGGCGTACATCTACCCATTGCCGGCTAGTCTGAGGAGGCCTCTAGTGAGGCTTGTGTTTCAGTTCATGTGGAGTGGCAGGTGCGAGTGGGTCGCCAGGGCACGCATGCTTTGTCCCATTGGGGAGGGAGGTACCACATTTCCCCCTCAAGCTGGACGCAATTTTTGTTTCTTTCTTGTTAACGGAGCTTGCTCATCCAGTGATACACCCGTCCGGTTACCTCCTGCGGGTGTTCTTCTCGTATCAGGCGAGAAGCGTAATGGTGTGGTCTAACACGGGTCCTCGGGCGGAACAGCTGCCGTGGCACTTTGGTCATGCGGCCAAGTGGCTGCGTGCGCACCCTGAGGTTGAAGTTGCCCGAGTAGGTTTAGATCACAGGCACCTGTACGAGGAGGTCAGAAAGGCAGGGAGTCCGGCGCCTGTAGTGGGTATCTCGGAAGTGGTCTGGGAGGGAGTGCAGGCGCGGGGTCTGGACAACAGGCTCAAGGACCTGAATTGGTTGAGCCTCCATAAGTGCTTGCCGGTACGTTCCATCATGTACCGGTATAGTTTGGTGCAATCCCCCACCTGTCCAAGATCTTCTTGTGGCAGGGAGGAGACTGTGCGCCATGTCTTTTGGGACTGTGCCTTTGCCGGAGTAGTATGGGCTAGGGCTCGGGTGTTGTTAGGTTTGGTAAGGGGGGATTTTGTATTGACGTGGGCCAGGTTAGAGAGAGGTGTAGGGAGAGTGAGAGGGACGGATAGGGACAGGTTTCTGCTCTGGCTTCTCATGAGTCTCTTTAAACGGGGGCTGTGGGAAGCCAGGCAGAACATGGTGAAGACAGGGAGAGATTGGGGGGTGGAAGGGATAGTGAGGAGGGTGGAAGGAGATTTGAGGGGGAGGATGAAGAGGGAGGAGAGGAAGTGGGGGCAGCATGCTGCCCGGGAGAGGTGGAAGGGGGGTTTAGGGCTGGGTGTCATTTAGATTTGTAAGGGGATAGATTAGGGACGGGGAGATAGGGAAAGGTAGTTTGTAGGATGACGGGGAGGGAAGATGCTCCCCTGAGGTTTTGTTTGGGGTTTTTGTTTTGTTTAAATTAAAATACCACTATTTGAGTTTGTATGGAAAGTTTGAGTTGTAAAGAATGAATGGTATTGATGATAATAAATTATTTTTTATAAAAAATAAAAAAAAAATAGGTTGTTTAGGTTTTCACGGTACGTTTGTTGTTTTGTATTGTTCGTGGTTTCATCTTTATTAAAGATGTATACAAATAACCACGCTGCATTTTGGTCCTCCTCTCTTTCGACGGAAGAAAACCGTAACAGAATCACCTACCACAAAAGGACCAAGCGGCGTGGTGACAGGCAGTGGCAGCAGGAGCAACAAGGTCTGGATTATACGACTTGGGAGGAAATAGACAGGGACCCAGGGAGAGTGCCGGAGCCCGCCTGGGATTCGCTGGAGCAGTGCGAGGAAGGTTATAGGAGAATGGAGTTGGAGAGACGAACACGGCGGCGTGGAAGGAAGCCCGGGAGTCAGCCCCAAAAATGTATTGGGGGGGGGCTCAGAGGGAGTATGGCGATGCCAGGTAGGAGACCTGTGCCAACTTCCTGTGCTTACCGGGGGGCTAGAGAGACCGGGCAGGCACCGTGTTATGCTGTGGTGCGCACAGTGTCTCCAGTGCGGGTGCATAGCCCGGTGCGGTACATACCAGCTCCACGTATCGGCCGGGCTAATGTAAGCATCGAGCCAGGTGTCATGAAGCCGGCTCTACGCAGCTGGTCTCCAGTGCGTCTCCTTGGGCCGGCTTACATGGCACCAGCCTTGCGCTCGGTGTCCCCGGTTCGCCTGCATAGCCCAGTGCGGGCTATTCCACCTCGCCGCACTGGCAGGGCGACCGGGAGCATTCAACCAGGTAAGGTTGGGCAGGCTCGGTGCTCAAGAGCTCCAGTGCGCCTGCACGGTCCGGTCTATCCAGTACCACCTCCACGCACCAGTCCTCCGGGGCAGCTCCCCGCACCAGGCTTCCTGTGCGTGTTCTCGGCCCAGTACAACCAGTGCCAGCACCAGGCTTTCAGTGCGCTTCACCTGTCCAGCGCTGCCAGAGCCTTCCTCCTCTCCAGCGCTGCCGGAGTTTCCCACCTGTCTAGCGCTGTCAGAGCCTTCCTCCTCTACAGCGCTGCCGGAGTCTCCCGCCTGTCTAGCGCTGCCAGAGCCTTCCTCCTCTACAGCGCTGTCGGAGTCTCCCGCCTATTCAGGGCTGCAAGGAGCTGCCAGTCTGCAAGGAGCTGCCAGTCTGCAAGGAGCCGCCAGAGCTGCCAGTCTGCAAAGAGCTGCCAGTCTGCAAGGAGCCGCCAGTGCCGCCAGTCTGCATGGAGCCGCCAGAGCCGCCAGTCAGCATGGAGCAGCCAGAGCCGCCAGTCTGCATGGAGCAGCCAGAGCCGCCAGTCAGCATGGAGCAGCCAGAGCCGCCAGTCAGCATGGAGCAGCCAGAGCCGCCAGTCAGCATGGAGCAGCCAGTCAGCCAGGATCTTCCAGATCCGCCATTCAGCCAGGATCCGCCAGTCAGCCAGGATCTGCCAGAGCCGCCAGTCAGCCAGGAGCTGCCAGAACCACCAGTCAGCCTGGATCTGCCAGTGCCATTAACCTGCCTGAGCTACCCCTCAGTCCCGAGCTACCCCTCAGTCCCGAGCTACCCCTCAGTCCCGAGCTGCCCCTCAGTCCAGTGGGGACCTTGGCGAGGGTTACTATGCCAAGGTCGGCGGCGAGGGTCGCCAATCAAAGGACGCGATGCAAGTGGACTAAGACTTTGTTGGAGTGGGGTCCACGTCCCGAGCCGCCACCGTGGACAGACGCCCACCCGGACCCTCCCCTATGGGTTTAGGCGTGCGGCCGGGAGTCCGCAGCTTGGGGGGGGGGGGGGTTCTGTCACGCCCTGGTCTTAGTATTTTGTGTTTTCTTTATTATTTTTGGTCAGGCCAGGGTGTGACATGGGTTTATTATGTGGTGTGTTTTGTCTTGGGGTTTTTGTAGGTTTTGGGATTGTGGTATAGTGGGGTTGTCTAGAAAAGTCTATGGTTGCCTGAAGTGGTTCTCAATCAGGGGCAGGTGTTTATCGTTGTCTCTGATTGGGAACCATATTTAGGCAGCCATATTCTTTGTTTTGTATTGTTCGTGTTTTCATCTTTATTAAAGATGTATACAAATAACCACTCTGCATTTTGGTCCTCCTCTCCTTCGACGGAAGAAAACTGTAACAACCCTGGTCAAAAGTAGTGCACTGTGTAGGGAATAGGGTGCCATTTGGGACATAAACAAGGTTTTGGCAGACCTTGCAATAGACATCAGCTCCTGAACGGTTATGAGAACCAGGGGAGGAACATCAAGGTGTTTATGGTGGTGATCTGAACATATCCAGCTTCACTAGGTAGAATTTAGGAACACCTAAAACTGGCCTGCTGGGACTGTCGTGCAGTGGTAACTGGATAGGAGAGAGACAGATTCCTCTTTTTATCAGGTGCTGTGTGTACAGATCAATGGTCTAGTTTGACATGTACTTTCTGCTTTACCCAGCAGCCCTACTCTATTAGACAACTCAAAAATCCTTAGTTAAAGATTTAACACACTCGCTGTAACACTTGTATTCTCATAGCTCACCTTGAAGACTCTTAGCTGTATTCTCATAGCTCACCTTGAAGACTCTTAGCTGTATTCTCATAGTTCACCTTGAAGACTCTTAGCTGTATTCTCATAGTTCACCTTGAAGACTCTTAGCTGTATTCTCATAGTTCACCTTGAAGACTCTTAGCTGTATTCTCATAGTTCACCTTGAAGACTCTTAGCTGCACCTGGGAGATGATGTGCATACAGTTGACTGTGACTTAAGGCAGGTACTGGTTATGAAGTCAGTGAAAAGTCTCAAAGACCTGTCAGCTGAGCCCAGGCTAAGAGGGAGGGAGAAGGAGAGAGTGTATGCTCTGAAGAGAGGGGGGGAAAGTATGCTCTGAAGAGAGGGGAAAAGAGAGAGAAAGAAAAGAAGAATAAAGAAAGAAAAACAGAAGTCAGGGCAGGGTGTGTGTCTGGGACAGACAGGGACAAACAGGGAGCCAGTTCAGTTCAGCTCAGTTCCACAAACCCTCTCCTGTCTGGGAATGAGAGATGCTGCCAGGGCCTGTGTGTCTGTGTGCTCAGGTAAGCCCACCTGAATGCCCTGACAGATGAATAGGTGAAGGAACTCCAAAACACAACAATTAACCGGCTTAAATATGACAGGTGCTCATCCCCCTCTCTACCACCCTCATGTCCTGGTCTAAAAACAGTTCTGACACTTCACAAGTAATTAAAGCAGTTTCCTTTTGCTGGGCATCATCTCTCTGTGTGTGTGTGTGTGTGTGTGTGTGTGTGTGTGTGTGTGTGTGTGTGCGCGCATGCGTGTCTTTGAAAGGAGAGGAAAACAGCTGAGAAGTTTCTCCAAACAGAAAAAAAACACGAAGCCACAAACAAATGTGTGTCACTTGAAGCATCAGTGATTATTCATTCAAAACCTTGACAAGCCTGACACCTCGGTGGCTGTGACCTCTGTCACCTCTTTTAGCTCAGGGTTCAGCCACTGCAGAAACAAGACTAAAGACGCTCTGTGCTTCCTTTATTTCATAATACTAAAGGAAAGGTTTCCAGATGGAAAGTTCAGACAATGAATGGTTAAGCTCCTATTCTTTTCATGAAGGATGTGTTTGTAAACCTCTGAGGTTTGTTCTTGTCAATGGGGTTAAGAACACCAATAGATTATCCACACAGTCTCTCTGACAAACACACACAGATACATACAAACGCACACAGACACACACATGCAGAAGTTTATCAATGTAGGTAAAAGAGGCAATAGTAACGATATGTTATTATCTTTATCAAGACCAAGGTTTATACAACCTTATAACGCATTTCAGCTGGGTGATATTTACATTCACCTTTTGGGCATTTAGCAGTGACTTACAGTCAGTGCATTCAACTAAGTTAGGTAAAACAACCACACATATTTAGGTTATCTAAAGCCCCAATCCCCCAAAATCTCCCCTGCAAGTTGGGCAGTGTTCATCCCCTTTCAGGATGACATCAATCACTCAGCAGGGACGGCATATGGCAGCGACCCAATTCTAACCAGTACAAAGGTTACAAGTACAACCTTACCTGGATAAACACAGACACACTGCATCTTACCATCTTTATGTAATACATGCATCACTAGCCACTTTAAACAATGCCACTTTTATATGTTTACATACCCTACATTACTCATCTCATACTGTATGTATATGCTGTACTCTATACCATCTACTGCATCTTGCCTATGCCGTTCTGCACCATCACTCATTCATGTATCTTTATGTACATATTCTTCATCCCTTTACACTTGTGTGTATAAGGAAGTTGTTGTGAAATTGTTAGGTTAGATTACTCGTTGGTAATTACTGCATTGTCGGAACTAGAAGCACAAGCATTTTGCTACACTCTCATTAACATCTGCTAACCATGTGTATGTGACAAATAACATTTGATTTGATTGGACATATACTGTACACACAAATAGGCTAGTACACGCACATACATGCACGCACACACACACACACGCATACGCTCCCCAATGGATAGAATTAACTACATAGTGCCAGCATTCCTTGGCATGCATCTGACAAGAACTCCCAGTATATTATATATCACACAACTCATCAATAGTCAGCTCATCCCTGCCAGGTAAAATATGTGGTCAACTCCCAGCATAAAGTGGCATCATTTATCAATTGAATGCATTAATTTATGGAACTGAAGACTTCAACTTTACCACGATTAATAGCCCTGTGGCTTCATGCAAACAAGAACTAGCATCAGTCTTGTAATACAGCATTATGGAAAGCTCGGAATTTCACAAACATTCTACCACAGAGGGGAGAAAGGAATCGACGTGAAGCAAATGAGAGCACTAATGCCTTGTAATGAGTTCTGTGTGTGAGTGGGCTTCGGCTGCTGCATGCTTTCTGTGGAGGTTTACGTTGTCTGTGAAAGCAGTAACACACAAACACACACACAAACAAACACAAACACGCACAAACACACACAGGGGAGGCAGCCTCCAGCACTACTCAGATCATTACTAAAACCACTCATGAAAGATAAGCAGCAAGTGAACAATTATTGACTGCATTTGACATTCACCTACTCCTTGTTGGTGCCTGTCTGACTGCCAAATGACTGATGAAACAAGCTCAGCTAATGAATGAGACTGAAAGACAAGGAGCTGACAGAGAAACTCTTGCAGTGTTTAGAGGGGAATAGAGAAAATCGTTCATGGTTTATAAGACGAGATAGAGAACGAGAGAGAGAGAGAGAGAGAGAGAGAGAGAGAGAGAGAGAGAGAGAGAGAGAGAGAGAGAGAGAGAGAGAGAGAGAGAGAGAGAGAGAGAGAGAGAGAGAGAGAGAGAGAGAGAGAGAGAGAGAGAGAGAGAGAGAGAGAGAGAGAGGGATAGAGAAACACCTTCATGGTTTATAAGACGAGATAGAGAACAATAGATATATTGTTGTATATATATATATATATATAGAGAGAGAGAGAGAGAGAGAGAGAGGGAGGGGGGAGGGAGGGAGGAAGGGAGAAAATGGGAGCAAGAGAAGGCCCAGATCCATGCCATTTGCGTGAAGAAAATACGGAGGAAAATGGGCCGCGGATCGGGCAGCCTTCTGAGAATCCGTAGGCGAGCGAGTAAACTCCCACTGCCATCCATTCCTCTTGCTAACGTGCAATCATTGGAAAATAAAATTGATGACCTATGATTAAGATTACCCTAGCAACAGGACATCAAAAACTGTAACTTCTTATGTTTCACCGAGATGTGTCTGAACGACGATACGGATAATATAGAGCTAGCGGGATTTTCCATGCACCGGCAGAACAGAGATGTTACCTCTGGTAAGACGAGGGGTGGAGGCGTGTGTCTATATGTCAATAACAGCTGGTGCGTTCTGTGATGTCTAATATTAAAGAAGTCTCGAGGTATTGCTCGCCTGAGGTAGAGTACCTTATGATAAGCTGTAGACCACACTATCTACCAAGAGAGTTCTAATCTATATTATCTATATATCTATATATTTACCACCACCTTTGCTGGCACAAAGACCGCTCTCAACCAACTCTATGAGGCCATAAGCAAAGAAGAAAATGCTCACCCAGAAGCTGCGCTCTTAGTGGCCGGGGACTTTAATGCAGGCAAACTTAAATCAGTTTTACCAAATTTTTACCAGCATGTCACATGTGCAAACAGAGAAAGAAAAATCCTAGACCACCTTTACTCCACTCATAGAGATGCATACAAATCTTTCCCCCACCCTCCATTTGGCAAATCTGACCATAATTCTATCCTCTTGATTCCTGCTTACAAGCAAAAACTAAAGCAGGAAGAACCAGTGACTCGCTCAATACGGAAGTGGTCAAATGACGCGGATGCTACACTACAGGACTGTTTTGCTACCACAGACTGGAATATGTTCCGGCATTCATCCAATGGCATTGAGGAGTACACCACCTCAGTTATCAGCTTCATCAATAAGTGCATCGACGACATCGTCCCCACAGTGACTGTACGTACATATCCCAACCAGAAGCCATTGATTACAGGAAACATCCGCATCGAGCTAAAGGCTAAAGCTGCCACTTTCAAGGAGCGCTTATAAGAAATAGCGCTACGCCCTCAGATGAACCATCAAACAAGCAAAGTGTCAATACAGGATTAAGATAGAATCCTACCACACCGGCTCTGATGCTCGTCGGATGTGGCAGAGCTTGAAAACTATTACAGGAAACGCAGATGCGAGCTGCCCAGTGACGCGAGCCTACCAGACAAGCTAAATGCCTTTTATGCCCGCTTCGAGGCAAACAACACTGAAGCATGCATGAGAGCACCAGCTGTTCTGGATGACTGTGTGATAACGCTCTCGGTAGCCGATGTGAACAAAACCTTTAAACAGGTCAACATTCACAAAGCCGCTGGGTCAGACGGATTACAAGGACGTGTACTCAAGGCATGAGCAAACCAACTGTCAAGTGTCTTCACTGACAACTTCTCCCTGACTGAGTCTGTAATACCTACATGTTTCAAGCAGACCATCATAGTCTTTGTGTCCAAGGAACCGAAGTTAACCTGCCTAAATGATTACCGCCCCGTGGCACTCACATCGGTAGCCATAAAGTGCTTTGAAAGGCTGGTCATGGCTCACATCAACAGCATCCTTCCGGAGACCCTAGACCCACTCCAATTCACATACCGCCCCAACAGATCCACAGATGACGCAATCTCAATCGCACTCCACACTGCCCTTTCTCACCTGGACAAAAGGAACACCTATGTGAGAATGCTGTTCATTGACTACAGCTCAGCGTTCAACACCATAGTGTACATGAAGCTCATCACTAAGCTAAGGACTCTGGGACTAAACACCTCCCTCTGCAACTGGATCCTGGACTTCCTGACGGGCCGCCCTCAGGTGGTAAGAGTAGGCAACAACACGTCTGCCACTCCGATCCTTAACACTGGGGCCCCTCAGGGGTGTGAACTTAGTCCCCTCCTGTATTCCCTGTTCACCCACGACTGTATGGCCAAACACGACTCCAACAACATCATTAAGTTTGCTGACGATACAACAGTGGTAGGCCTGATCACCGACAGCAATGAAAAGGCCTATAGGGAGGAGGTCAGAGAACTGGCAGTGTGGCGTCAGGACAACAACCTCTCCCTCAATGTGAGCGAGACAAAGGAGTTGATCGTGGTACTACAGGAAAAGGCGGTCCGAACAGGCCCCCATTAACATCGACGGGGCTGTAGTGGAGCGGGTCGAGAGTTTCAACTTCCTTGGTGTCCACATCACCAACGAACTATCATGGTCCAAACATACCAAGACAGTCGTGAAGAGGGCACGACAAAACCTTTTCCCCTTCAGGAGACTGAAAAGATTTAGCATGGGTCCCCAGATCCTCAAAAGGTTCTACAGCTGCACCATCGAGAGCATCCTGACCGTTTGCATCACCGCCTATGGCAACTGCTCGGCATCTGACCATAAGGCGCTACAGAGGGTAGTGCGACCAACCCAGTACATCACTGACGCCAAGCTTCCTGCCATCCAAGACCTATATACTAGGCGGTGTCAGAGGAAAGCCCATAAAATTGTCAGAGACTCCAGTCACCCAAGTTATAGAAGTTATTTCTCTGCTACCGCACGGCAAGCGGTACCGGAGCACCAAGTCTAGGACCAAAAGGCTTCTCAACAGATTCTACTCCCAAGCCATAAGACTGCTGAACAATTCCTAAAATCGACACTGGACAATTTACATTGACCCCCCCCCCCCCCTTTGTACACTGCTGCTACTCGCTGTTTATTATCTATGCGCAGTCACTTCACCCCTTCCTACATGTACAAGTTCCCTCAACTAATCTGTACCCCCGCACACTGACTCGGTACCGGTGCCCCTTGTATATAGCCCCGTTATTGATATTCTTATTGTGAAACTTTGTATTATTACTTTTTATTTTAGTCTACTTGGTAAATATTTTCTTAACTCCCCTTGAACTGCACTGTTGGTTAAGGGTTTGTAAGTTAGCATTTCACAGTAAAGTCTACACTTGTTGTATTCGGCGCATGTGACAAATACAGTTTGATTTGATTTGATACAGAAGAGAAAGAGAGAGGTATATCCATGACATTAAGCCAACTGAGATGATAATACAGGTATTGACTGAACTTGACTCCACAGCGACGGGAAGGACTCTGAATTGACTTGACTATCACCAGCATGAGAAAAAGCCATTCAATCTTCTCTATGATAAAACCTAAAAAGTATTGCACTTTATAGGGAATGGGGTGCCATTTTGGGAGGCCTAGCAGGTTTTATCATAGAGAAGATTGAATGGATGACACCAGTTAACACCCCCATAAGCTCCTCATGCAGCCACACACAGAGTGACAGATTGCTGTAATGACCTGTGTATTATCTCACTGAACCCCCTGATGTAATAACCTGTGTATTACCTCACTGAACACCCTGATGTAATAACCTGTGTATTACCTCACTGAACCCCCTGATGTAATAACCTGTGTATTACCTCACTGAACACCCTGATGTAATAACCTGTGTATTATCTCACTGAATCCCCTGATGTAATAGCCTGTGTATTACCTCACTGAACCCCCTGATGTAATAACCTGTGTATTACCTCACTGAACACCCTGATGTAATAACCTGTGTATTACCTCACTGAACCCCCTGATGTAATAACCTGTGTATTACCTCACTGAATACCCTGATGTAATAACCTGTGTATTACCTCACTGAACCCCCTGATGTAATAACCTGTGTATTACCTCACTGAACCCCTGATGTAATAACCTGTGTATTACCTCACTGAACCCCCTGATGTAATAACCTGTGTATTACCTCACTGAAGTCCCTGATGTAATAACCTGTGTATTACCTCACTGAGCCTCACTGAACCCCCTGATTACTCCCAGGTCGAGGGTAAGGGTGGGTGGGGTTGGTGGGGGGGGGGGGGGGGGTGTACAGGAGGTGTTTAGAGGCCCAGAGAAGAGCCTGTGGGAAAAGAGGCCCTTGTCTGAGGACCTCTTTGTATTCCATCAGACCGTCACGGCCGTGGAAGAGCAGAAGAATGAATACACTGTCAGCCACTCTACTTAAACTAATCACGAAGCACCAGCCGCATCCAACACCATTTACACCGCCTCACACGGCACCCTATTCTCTATATAGTGCACTACTTTTCACCAGGGCCAAAAGTGGTGTCCTATGTGGGCAATAAGGTGCAATTTGGGACGGAACCACTATCTCTCATCGCAGACAATGCCTCTCATCGCAAACCGAGCTCAAGGTGAGAGTATTTTTCGGCTAATTCAAGCGGCCCAATGAATGTTACTTTTATTACATTGCTGAGAGGTGTTCAACAGGAGTCCTGTGAACTGGACTTGTGCTACATAATGATCCAACATACTGTACGTATACAATTCCAGCCTGCTTCCACATCCCCCTTAGAGAAACCTCACAGTGCTGTAGGCCTACATGCTAAACGAGATAAAATCATGCCCCAACAAGCTGCTGGAACAACTGAAGATTCCTTCCTGCCTCAAAGAACAGTTCCTGCCTTAAAGAAAATGTTGTCGACATGTTTTAAACAGATTTCTGGCCTCACTCAAGCAGAACTTCAAGCGGGGAGGACGTCAACATTGTTTTATATACTGCTGTTGTAGTTTAAAGGGATTTACCTGCTGCTCGGTTCTATACCACTATGTTATATCTAGAGCCCCATTCATTCCAATGCACTCATCTACTGCAGCTTAGATTTTCTCCTTCACTGAAAAGATTAAGGCTACAACTGGAAAATCCTCCATCCACAATGTTGGCTCACAAAAAGCCTCTCAACAATTAAAATAGTTAGATGTGGTATTATTTGATGTAAACAAGCACCATCAGTAAAACATTTCTAGAATGACTTACCATTGTCCTCAATGGAGAAAAAGAAGATGTCGCTCGTAGCATTGTGGCCATCCCTTAGCACGTAGCAAATCTTCATGTCATCAACTTCAGCTGAAAAACAAAATCAGATTGATGTAATTTACTCTTCTACTCGTTTAGAAACATATTGCGCTTGAATGTATAGTTTATGCCTTGCATGTTGCCTAATAGACTTAAGAAAGACTGAGAAAAGGAATGACGCTGATAAGGTAGGCATAATACAATACAACATTCCATTTGATATGCATATCTGTGATGAACAGTTGTTCTCTGTTATAGCTTGTCTGATGTGGCTTAAGACTACTTCCACATATCATATCACTGAACTACTACAACCTACCTGCCTGGTGTGGCAACTGCTTGGCCTCAGACCGTAAGGTACTACAGAGGGTAGTGCGTAAGGCCCAGTACATCACTGGAGCCAAGCTTCCTGCCAACCAGGGCCTCTAAACCAGGCGGCGTCAGAGGAAGGCCCTAAAAATGGTCAAAGACTCCAGCCACCCAAGTCATACACTGTTCTCTCTGCTACCGCACGGCAAGCGGTACCAGAGCGCCAAGTCTAGGTCCAAAAGGCTTCTTAATAACAGCTTCTACCCCCAAGTCATAAGACTCCTGAAAAGCTAATCAAAGGGCTCCCCAGACCCCTCGTTTATGGTGCTGCTACTCTCTGTTTATTATCTATGTATAGTGACTTTAACTCTACCTACATGAACATATTACCTCCATTAACTCGGCAACCAGTGCCTCTGCACATTGACTCTGTACCGGTACCGCCTGTATATAGCCTCCACATTGACTCTGTACCGGTACCGCCTGTATATAGCCTCCACATTGACTCTGTACCGGTACCGCCTGTATATAGCCTCCACATTGACTCTGTACCGGTACCCCCTGTATATAGCCTCCACATTGACTCTGTACCGGTACCCCCTGTATATAGCCTCCACATTGACTCTGTACCGGTACCCCCTGTATATAGCCTCCACATTGACTCTGTACCGGTACCCCCTGTATATAGCCTCCACATTGACTCTGTACCGGTACCCCCTGTATATAGCCTCCACATTGACTCTGTACCGGTACCCCCTGTATATAGCCTCCACATTGACTCTGTACCGGTACCCCCTGTATATAGCCTCCACATTGACTCTGTACCGGTACCCCCTGTATATAGCCTCCACATTGACTCTGTACCGGTACCCCCTGTATACAGCCCCGCTATTGTTATTTTACTGCTGCTGTTTAATTATTTATTTTTTATTTTTATATTTTAAATTTTTTACTTAACACTTATTTTTCTTTAAACTTCTTAAAGCATTGTTGGTTAAGGGCTTGTGAGTAAGCATTTCACCGTAAGGTCTACTGCTGTTGTATTCGGCGCATGTGACAAATAACATTGGATTTGATTTATACACTGTTGGACAACTTATATGGATGAAGCCTCACCGGTAATAAAGAAGAAGAACACGGGAGAGGAGAGATGAATTAACTCAGGCTGTTTAGTGTCTGTCTATCTATTAGTCTGCTGAAAGACAGAGGCGGACTGCAGAAGCTACACCACATCACATCACGTCTGTCTGCCGCATCCGCTAACAACGCTATGCTGGAGTGGGTTCTTAAGACTGATACTATCTAGGAGGAGGGTTGGTTCTGGAGTGGCTTCTTGATAGGTCGGGAGGCTGCTATCAGGGAGGAGGGTGTGAGGTGTTTTACTGCTGTCTTCTATATTTCATGTCAAAACATTTCCCTTCAAAGCGGCCGGCTCATAAAAATGGAAAGCCAGTTTTGGGACACTGCCGCCGGCTATGCCGGATAAGCTAGAGTTATTTACTGTCTGTTTACCAGCGATGGTACTGCCTGAAATATTTAACAGGTCTGCAGAAGGAGAAAACAGCGGGAGGAGAATGGGGATGAATGGGGGTCAGTAAATAAAGGAGAGAATGGGTCTACTACGTCCAACCCAAATGGCACCCTATTTCCTATACTGTATAGTGCACTACTTTTTACCAGAGCCCATAGAAGTGCACTATATATGGAATAAGGTGCCATTTGGGATGCAAGCATATAGATTTCGATCTAATTCATACATTCCTTACTGACTGTGTTACTATTTACTTACCCTACCTTTTCATTTGTACTGTAGACTGGGCTGTATGTATGTAGTTGTTCTATACTATAGCTATTTCTGCGGCTTAAACAAACGTTGGCCTGCTGTCCCTGTGAGTGAAGTTAACACATCTCTCTCTCTCTCTCTCTCTCTCTCTCTCTCTCACACACCCTCTCTTGCTATCTCTCCCTACCTTTCTCTCTCCCTCTCCTCCACTCTCTCTCTACTGTATCTCTCTCTCTCTCTCTGCCTCACTCTCTCTCTCTCTCTCTCTCTCTCTCTCTCTGCCTCTCTCTCTCTGCTTTTCTCTCTCTGCCTCCTTCTCTCTCTCTCTCTCTGCCTCTCTCTCTCTCTCTGCCTCCCTCTCTCTCTCTGCCTCTCTCTCTATCTCTGCCTCCCTCTCTCTCTCTCTGCCTCCCTCTCTCTCTCTCTCTGCCTCCCTCTCTCTCTCTGCCTCCCTCTCTCTCTCTGCCTCCCTCACTCTCAGACAGGGTATTCATGTTCTCACTCTCTATTCTTCATGTCTGTGGCCCCCTACCTTCATGTAAGGTCAAATCTACTGGTATTTACTCAAGAGCTATAATACCCTGTAGAAGATTACTAGACGAGGTTTGGGGTAGGAGAAACCACTGCCCTGTGAAAACCTATCTTTCTGTTTGAAGAAATTGGTGAACGCCATTCAAAAACACCTCTAGAAAGACAAAAGATTTATCTGGCAAATTAAGCTTAATTTCTGAACACCACTGTGCATTTGCAGCCAATGACCATACTACAGTAGTTACATAGTACCATTATACAGGTAAGTAAGCTCTTAATCCATTATAAGAGCAACAGCGCTACAGCTCTAAGTGAGAATTACTCAACAGCTTATGAAGAATGAAAAAAAAACACATTGGACAATAAAGTTATATTGTACTTGTAAAAGACTAAAGTATAGTAGAGTATAACTTTTTATTTAAAGTAACGGTCGTCTTACCTTGAGTGAATGTGGTGACGGTAGCGTTGCCTGTACCCAGATTGATGAGGTATCCATGTTCTGGTCCCACGGTGATCTTAAAGGTGACAGATAGCGGAAGACTATCCCTGTCCTTGGCCTTAAGAGTCTTAGAGGTGATGAGGAACCCCAGGTGACCCGTCTCTAACACCCTCAGGGTGGGCCCCCCTTTATTCACCACGATCTGGGGCACCCCGTTATCCACCGACAGGACCGTGATCTTCATCATCTGGGGGCGTCGCGTCTCGAACACGGTGTCTGGGAACACATAGAAGTCGGTGTGCGTCCCGTCAGTCACGATAAAGGAGAAGGAATCCTTGGAGGACTCAGTACCGTCGTGTTTGTAGCTGATGAGGTTCTCGTTCAGGTCCTGTTTGGTGAAGGAGGAGACGGGGCGGGTGTTGTTGAAGAGGAGGTGACCGTGGACAGGGACCTGGGTGACTGTGAACTTCAGGAGGGGGTCAGCTGTGTCGCGGTCCTCTGCGGTCAGCTCGAAGGGTGTGATGAGTTTGTTCTCTCCCTCGTTAACCACAAGGCTGTGAACCGTTAGAACCGGTTTCTTGTTGTCCACGTCGGTGATGGAGACACGGAACGTGCGGAACACAGGGTTGTAACCGTCTGTGACCTCGAACTCAAAGCTGTCCATCTTCACCTCATCATCGGCCGTGTGTATGTAGTACACCTTAATTATTATGAAAATTGCACACATGAAAAGACAAAACAATAAGCCATTGAAAATCTTTACAGAAAAAAAGGATAAAATCATGAGTATTTAAAAAAATTGTTGAGAATAACACAAAGGAAAAAAAAACATAAGATCGAAGTACCTTGCTCCCAGCTAGCTGGAGCTGGGTAAAGGAGGAGATGGGCATACCAGGGCCGTCGGTACACTCCAGATGGCCTCTCTGTGGGGCTCTGGTGATGGTGAACACCAGGTGTTCGTCGGGACTGTTGAGGTCGCTGGTGCTGAGCAGGTCTGTGGTCAACGTTACTCTACCGCCTTCTTTCAGAGAGACCCCCTTACTGACCACGTCAGGGAACACCATGTCGATGCCGCTCACCGTCACGTAGAAGTACCTGTCAAAAGACAAAAAGAATATAACCAATAAACAAAACAAATAATTGCAAGGCGATCCATTAGGAGACATCCTGACAAACTGAAATGTCATACCTAGCAAGAATCATCATAATTTTTTTTCAAGTTGTTTATTCTATTGTTGTAGCTGTAGTGAATTGTTTGTATTTTAGAAAACCTCAATAAACACATTTGTAAAAATGAAGTACCTGTCGATCAGAGGGTTGATCCCGTCCGTCACGTCAAACTTGATAAGGTCCCGGATTCCTTCCTGCCCATTGTGGATATAGACGATGAGAGCCTGGTCCACCTGGTACTGGGTGAAGTTCATCCCCACTGTGATGTTCTCTAACGTCCCGTAAGGGGTTCTCCTCTGTAACAACCCCTGGCCCGGCCCGTAGCGAACAACGTACGTCAGAGTACTATCCTCTGAGTCCAGGTCGGTGGCTTTTAAAACATTGTTATCGATCACTTTAACGTCTCCTATCTCTATTTCCAAACCGTCGTTGATGGCCATCCTGGGTGTCTCGTCATCTACAGGGATGATCATAACAATGATGGTCTTCTCCACGGTATATTTACCGTCCGTCAGGATTAAGTCAAAGCTGTCCTCCTTGGTCTCAGAGTCATCGTGTTCATACACTATACTGGAGGCTTCCCTGATCTGGTCCAGGGTGAAGTTGGTGACTGTGACGGTGCCGGTTGTCAGCTGGTTGAGGATGAAGCCGTGCTTTGGTGGTTTGGTGATGATGAAAGTGAGTTCGTCCGAGGGGATGTCCGCGTCGGCTCCGTTCAGGATGGGCGTATCGATGACAATATTCATCCCTTCCATGACGACAAACTCCCTCATATAGATCTCTGGCTTCTCATCGTTGGACGGGATGATAGCGATGGGGAAGAAATGTCTCTCGGAGAAGTTAATGCCGTCAGAGCATCTGAACGTGAACCTGTCCTCTACCGGCTCCACTCTTTTATGGATGCTTTGGACGTAGTAGATGTGGTTTTGTCTGATGTCCTTGATGGTGAATGCACTGATTGCAGTCCCAGACCTGGACTTCTCTGAACCTGGGGCCGGGGAGATGTTCTCTACGTAGCCTGATGTGGGCTGGACAATGATGGTACAAAGCAGGTCATCATTAGGAGTGTCAATATCATCAGCGCTAATGTGAAAAATCTCTATCACATTCTTCTCTCCCTCTACGACAGTGAACTGTGGGCCTATAAACACCTCTGGAGCCTGGCTGTCCATGGGGAGGATGGTGATCTGAACCCTGACCCCCGTGACCCTGTTGCCCCCTACCGTCCACTCATCAGACATGTCTGTCAGCGTCAGATTAAAGTAGTCGTATTTAGTGGTGAGTCCGATCTCTCCGCTGGTGTGGGCGTACACCACCAGTCCGTTGATGACATCAGCCTGGGTGAAGCTTCCTGACTGGACCCCGTTCACCAGAATCTCCCCGAAAACCGGTGGGTCCTCCAGGATGAAGGTCAAACGGAGGTCGTCTGTGTCCTCGTCCCGTCCCTGGATGACTTTAGTCGTGATCTCAGTGGCTCCGTTCTCCAGGACGTCAATGTAGGAGCCGATGGTTCCGGCCGGCAGGCTGATGGTCGGGGTCTCATCATCAATGGGCTTCACGATAACCCTTATGGTGATGGTCACAACATGGACGCCGTCACTGACATCCAGCTGGAAGAAATCGCTGGTGGACTCGTCTCCGTTGTGGATGTAGGAGATCCTGTCGTTAGCGATGTCCAACAGGTTGAACGCGTCTCCTTTGGTCAGGTCGGTGAAGGTGTACTGGACCGTGCCGTGCTGAGGGGGCTGAGTTAGAGTGAAGGAGATCTGGCTACTGTCCGTGTCTAAGTCCACAGTATGCAGCTCAGCTCTGGTGATTTTGTGTGTTCCCCGCTCGAATATAGTGAAGCCAGTGTTGGTTATCTGAGGCGGCTTGTTGTCGACAGGCTGCAGAAATATAGAGAACGTTCCGATGACAGTATTCCCTGACGTATCCTCCACCGTGTACTGGACCTGCAGAACGTGGGCTGTGATCCCCAGCTCCAGGTCAGGTGGGTTGTATGATATCTTATGGTGGTTGACCTGAGCCTGAGTAAACTCAGTCACTACAGTGTCTGGACTCTCTGTTAACACAATAGAGCCCAGTACCACAGGGCTGTTCTCGTCTGTGTCTGTCGGGGGCTGGGTGACGGTGTACTTCAGATCTCTGTCCTCCGAGTCCAGGTCAGTGTAGCGGAGAAACTTCTTCCGGAAGTAGGTGAGCTGGTACTCGTGTACGGTCATCTGGAGGGTGGTACCAGGATACAGCTCAGGGGGGATGTCATCCACAGGCAGAATCTTGATGATGAACGAGCTCTGTTCTGATTGGTTAGGGGGGTCATTATCATCCTGGACCCGGAATACAAACTGGTCCATGACTGTGTCAGTGCTGTGAGGCCCTGTGTGTCTGTAGAACAGTTTCCCATCTGTGATATCCTGCTGCAGCCACTCTGTAACCTCTTTCTCATACAGCTCATCCTCAGCGTTGAATTTCCAGGTGGAGGGGTCCTCTGGGGCCTCTGACTGCCTCAGCAGCACCTCCCCTATAGGCGAGAACGGTGCCTCTATGGTGAACCTGATAGTGGAGTCCTCAGAGTCGATGTCTGCAGCGCTGAGTGTGAGTGGCGAAATGAGCATCATCTGGTTCTTGAAGAGGATTAACCCCGTGTTGGCATTGATAATGGGCGGCTCATCATCCGTGGGAACGATTGTCAGGGGAAACAGGAACTCCACCTCGTGCTTCCCATCCGTCATCCGGAAGATAATGTTGTCACTGTACGTGTCGCTGCCGTCGTGCTGGTAGATGACCACGCCCCCGTCCAGATCAGCTGGGGCGAAGAACTTCCTGCGTGACCCGAGCACTGTCAGCTGGCCATGCCGCAGCCCGTCGACCACCGTGATCTTGACATCATCCAGGTTGTCCTCGTCACTGACCTCTAGGTTGTGAGAGCTGGACAGTGGTCTGGACTGACCCTCGTAGAGAAGCTGACCCGTATTCCTGGTGACTACTGGAGCAAGCGTGTTCATAGGTTTCACTACAATCATGAAGGCGAACGGATCAGACACAGCCCCCTCAGTGTCCACCACCTCAAACTCTATCTGGAAGATACGTTCTGTCTCAGAGTCCACAGACGGAGGCTTGTAGGCTATCTTTAGTTCTTTGAGGTCTCCCTGGTAGAAAGAGGTGATGGGCAGGTTCCGGTCATCTGTACTGACTATGTACCCCTCCTCGAAGGAGAGGGGGGAGGTGATGTTGAAGATAAGGTTGTCAGGGTTAGACTCAATGTCCTCAGCAGCCAGCATGTCAGGGGTGATGGCTGTCATCACAAACTGATCCACCTCCATCATCATCATGGCCACGAAGCTGGGTTTAGGAGCCGTGTTCTCCTCTCCATCCTTTATACGCACCATCACCTGGAAAAACTCCTGCTTCAGCAGATTACCCTCTTTATCTTGTAATTCCACAATCATTGGGAAATAATCTCTATTGGGTGATTTGTGTGCAAAAGTGTGCTGATAGCGGGTATTCATTTTAATAAATTTGTCACAGTCAACCATTTTTCCAAGTTTTCCCTCATCCACAAGTTTCCCATACCTGGGTAATGCACTGCCACTAGAGAGAGACGTTATTTTACACTGATGTTCACTTCTATCATAGGTGAACTCCAGAATCTTACTGTCAATGGGGTTACTAGTACCAAGCAGTTTGTCAACAGTCAGAGGCATATTTCTGGTTAACACTTCCAACTGTGTAAAAATCACCTCCACTTCCATCATAAACGGGATGATTATGGTGTCGGTATGAGTGTCATATCTGAGCTGTAGCCTCACCCTATCCAGCGGGGGGCTCCTGGACCCGAAGTGAGAATACTTTACGTCATTGGGACCAAATTCACAGGGAAACTTTTTGGGAGAGAGCTGCCCTGGCCTCTGGGAGAGCGGGTCGTTATCCAGAACCGTTATACTACATCTGTCTCCCGGTTGTACTTGAATTACCAGATCATTGATAGGATCAATGAACACTGCTCTCCCGAAAGGCACGCGTATTCCATTGTTGGCCACCAATATAGCATCCTCTGACAGTTCCGATCTCAACGCGTATGATAACCCATAACTGTCGAAAACCTGCGCAGCGGAGTCCTCTGTCACAATCACCGCGATCAAAGCAGAGAGCAAAACAACAGCGCCAGTACCAGTCCCTTGGCGTTGCAACAGCGGAGGAATAATCCAAGCCATTTGGAGAGAGAAGCCAATGCAAAGATGTGTAGAATTTTGCACATAAAATCCAGAAAGAAATACGAGCAGTTCAGCTAAAGTTATGAGTGTTGATAAATATCTCACTCGCATCCGTGCTGAGGTGTACCATTCTCTCTCTCCGCTGCTCTCTTCTGTTCAAGATAAACTTCATGCACTTGGAGCCCCAGAGTGAGAGATACGCCCTCTCGTCCGCCGATTGGAGGATATTTAGGCTGGAATGCGTTCATTGATTTTTGAATGGAAGGGAAAGATGTCAATCAAAACCCGAAAACGCTCGTGCATGGGTTGGATTTGAAGAAGCAGGTTGAATAAGGTGCAAATAAGGTGCGAAATTCTACCGAAAAATACATTTAAACTTAAATAGGAATGATGTGTGCAGTCAGGTAGGCCTTAATAAACCACTTTACCTTAAATGGGCAATCTGCAGTTAAAACAATGACAAAGCAATCGGGCACCCCCGCCACTGATTTCGTAAATAGCTGCGTGATGGGGTTGGAGACATTTAACCACTCAAATTTCATAGACAGCTATGGGTACAAAGACTGACCATCCATGAGATCAAAATGATCGTTTTAACCATGTTTCGAGGCGATACAGTGTTTGTTTACAATTACTTTGTTTACAAACAAAGGAGTAAAACAAGCTTATATTTTAACACAATTTAACTAAGGTCGAGGCATGTATACACTGTTTTTTTCAAAGGGTCAATGGGTATATAAATAGATAGGCATATGGGCATTTAAAAGTCCACAAATGGATATAGCAATCGTAGATTGCCGCTTGAATCTCTTTCTTTTGTAATTAGTTGACAGTAGGCCTAAACACAAATGTCCAAAACATATTAGGCTTAATTGGACCTCTTCAACAGCAATGGAAACGCTGTAGGTAAATCGGTTATTATTGCAATAATAAGCCTATATATAACAAGTCAACACAGTATATCAATAAATAGGATTTAAATATGCTACATTAACATAACGAATCTCCATCAGCATTTCATGAATATATTTTTACAAAACATTTCGATTTGCATCAAATAGTTTACACATTATATCCTAAAATAGAGGATTATATCTGAAACCAATATATGGTAGAGTTTAAGGAAACATGTTCGAGCTCCCTCTTGTGGTGTAATAGAATTTATTGTTTTGGGTAGCTCTGGTCCATGGCAAAGCCATCTATGGTATACACTACCGTTCACAAGTTTGGGGTCACTTAGACCTGTCTTGGTTTTTGAAAGAAAAGCAAATTTTTTGTCCATTAAAATAACATCAAATTGATCAGAAATACAGTGTAGACATTGTTAATGTTGTAAATTACTATTGTAGCTGGAAATGGCTGATTTTTAATGGAATATCTACATAGGTGTACAGAGGCCCATTATCAGCAACTATCACTCCTGTGTTCCAAAGGCACATTGTGTTACCTAATCCAAGTTGATCATTTTAAAAGGCTAATTGGTCATTAGAAAACCCTTTTGAAATTATGTTAGCACAGCTGAAAACGATTATTCTGATTAAAGAAGCAATAAAACGGGCCTTCTTTAGACTAGTGGAGTATCTGTAGCATCAGCATTTGTGGGTTCAATTACAGGCTCAAAATGGCTTGAAACAAAGCACTTTCTTCTGAAACTTGTCAGTCTATTCTTGTTCTGAGAAATGAAGGCCATTCCATGCGAGAAATTGCCAAGAAACTGAAGATCTCGTACAATGCTATGTACTACTCCTTTCACAGAACAGCGCAAACTGTCCCTAACCAGAATAGAAAGAGGAGTGGGAGGCCCGGTGCACAACTGAGTAAGAGGACTAGTACATTAGAGTGTCTAGTTTGAGAAACAGACGCCTCACAAGTCCTCAACTGGCAGCTTCATTAAATATTACCCGTAAAACACCAGTCTCAATGTCAACAGTGAAGAGGTGACTCCAGGATGCTGGCCTTCTAGGCAGAGTTGCAAAGAAAAATACATATCTCAGACTGGCCAATAAAAAGAAAAGATTAAGGTGGGCAAAAGAACACAGACACTGGACAGAAGAACTCTGCCTAGAATGCCAGCATCCCGAAGCTGCCAGTTGAGGACTTGTGAGGCGTCTATTTCTCAAACTAGACACTCTAATCTTAATCTGTCAATCACCGTATATATATATACCTTTTAAATACCTTAATTTTGTAAAATAAATGTTTAATCAAAATGGAATCACTTGTTTTTTAAGCTAATAGATAAATATAACAGCAGAACATTGTTACCAACTAGCAGTGTTGGGGAAGCTACTCTGAAAATATAGTTTACGCTACAGTACCAATAACTTCTCACTGGAATAAGTGAAGTTACACTAAAGCTACCCATAAGAAAAATATAGTTTACTTAACTAAAGTTACTTTGAAGAAAGTAGTTCAGAAAACTACTTCGTAAAAAATTATCATATCTAAATCTGAAATGTCAGACTACAAATTGCAAGAATAGTTCCCTCTGGGGTCAGATGTTGTCAGAATGTGTGGTTTAGCCTATTAAATACAAAACCATACTGTATGTTTTAAGTGAGAATTAGGCAGGTCTGATGCCGAAAAAGAAAGGAAATCGTTGCCTACATCACCCATATTTTATTTTATTTTTTCAAAAGAAGTAGAGTGTAGTTCCAGTAGTTACCTACACAGCTACATGGCAAAACAATTATTAACTACTGAAACCACCACCTAGATTTCAATTTAGTTTAACTACCACCAAGCTACTGCAAAGTTGAACTACATGTAGTTCACTATTCCCCAACACTGCTAAATAGGCCTACTGTATAAGGACATATTGCACATACAAATTCATAATACTAATAATTCCTTATACCAATACACATATATATATTCCTCATTCTACATATTCCACATACTAGGCGGACATTATGACCCAATGGGTCTAACCCAGGACAATCATCTGAAATATGTGATATGGGATATGTGTCGTTGACTGACATGTAATGTATAGCATTGCA
This sequence comes from Oncorhynchus clarkii lewisi, assembly GCF_045791955.1. Taxonomy (NCBI): domain Eukaryota; kingdom Metazoa; phylum Chordata; class Actinopteri; order Salmoniformes; family Salmonidae; genus Oncorhynchus; species Oncorhynchus clarkii. Next base: position 16,644,200 of record NC_092173.1, on the reverse strand, counting down.
TAGCTTTGTACAGCAAATCTGAGTGGAGAAGGCAGCTAGCTGCTTATAATGAATGTGAGCGAGAACATGGACAACAGGCTGATGTCAATACCATCAGAAAGGGAAGTATTGAGTGTTCTAGTCTGCTGGCACACAGTTGATTAATGTCTCTATTCATGCATCCCCAAATTGCACCTTATTCCCTACATAGTGCACTACTTTTGACCAAAGCCCAATATCATTAGTTGTTGTTGATTTACTCTATCCTGCAGATTTTAGCAGTGCTAAGAGCCATGCAGTGACTTCCTCAATCTGTGTCCTTCCTCCCTACCTCCCTCCATCCGTCTCTCTCATCACCCAGGTATTCTAGCTATCAGATGTTTCCTAAACAGAGCATTCTGCTCCGACAGCTGTCAGGCACGGTCAGGGTGCCTCTACCTCTCTCCACACCCCTGAACTTTCTCTCTTCCCTCTGCTAATCTGATTCTCCACTCATCTCTCCCCATTCTCCCCCAGTCAGAATGTCTCTCTCTCTCTCTACACCCCTCATCTCTCTCTCCACACCCATCGGCTGGTAGCTGAATATTGATTGAGAGGCTATAGTCAGTCAAAGACAATGGTATGATACTGGTATGATACTGGGATGAAAGTATGATATGATACTGGGATGAAAGTATGATATGATACTGGGATGAAAGCATGATATGATACTGCCAGCTCATTTAAAATAGCTCATTAGCTCAGTGCATGCAGAGAGGAACCTGGTGGTTATAGATATAGATATTATAGATAGGCCCACAGTTGTTTTGGGTCATATTTACTTTGCAGTTTAGTTTTAGTACGCAGTATAGCACATGGGTATAACATTTATTAGTTCAGCAAGTCAACAGTGAGCAATGCAAACACAAAATACATACAACACTCAAACAAAATGTGCATTCCTCTATGAGCTTAATGTCTTAAAATGACAACATTTTCAGAGCTTAAGTGTACCCTGAGGCTGGAGAAGTGTAGCCAACAGACCAGAGGCTGTTACATGTCCATTGACATGCTGGAGGGAGGCTTTTAGACATAATTGCACGGTTTAACGAAGAAAAGGAGACTGAAGAATATTGATGTATATTGAAGGCTCTATCTGATGCTAAAAGTAATCGAGTTAAACAATGATATAGTGTTCCAGTCAGTTTGAGAGTATACTTACTGTATGAGTGTCAGCCAGGTTGTCATTCACCACCTCATCCACTGTGCTCTACCGTACATGTAGAGAGGGCCCCACCCTGTCTATCTCCTATATAGTGCACTACTTTGACCAGGGCCCATAGGTAGTATACTTTATACAGTAGTGGATAAGGTGCCATTTGGGATACAGACTATCTACTTAGATGAATGGTTCTACCTGTCACCAGAGGGCAGCAGAGACCATCCTAAAGACATTGATGACACTCAGGTGTGTCCTATATACTCATTATGATTTCCCTGTTAAAAGAGATATGTTTTCTGTTGTCCTTTGCTGAAGCTTGAATTATGTGCTGTGTGTGTTTGTTTCCTGCGTGAGTTTTTGAAACTTAGTGTTTGTTGTTTTCCCAGTGTTACTGTGATCCATCCGTTACCATATCTCAGTAAAGTATTATGTTTATCCTCAACCGTTGATTCCTCGTCTGGTCTCTTCTCTGACTTCGCCAGAGAATTACAAATTTCCTGCATGAAATGTCCCATCCCTCTGCAGATTCAAGCCCTCCATGGACGCCCCATTGGCTCCAGGCCAGGTGGAATATCAGATCAAGCCCATTCTACTGCAAGTTGGGGTGAAATACTCAGAGACTCTTAGTTTTATTTTGATCACAGCAGGATGGAGGTCTGCGTCCCTGCATCAGCTACAGAGGGCTGAATAGGATCCCGATTAAGAACCGATTAAGAATCGTTACCGTTACCCCTGATGTCCGCTGCCTTGGAGCTGGCCCAGGGGGCCCAATTCTTCCCCAAGCTGGACCTCCGCAACACTTACAATCTGGTGAGAATCAGGGAGGGAGATGAATGGAAAACTGCCTTTAACAGCCCTAGTGATCACTATGAGTATTTAGTCATGCTATTCGGATTATCGAACTCACCGGCAGTCTCCCAAGCATTGGTCAATGACACTCTTAGGTATATGTTGAATCGGTTCATCTTTCTTTACCTCGCCGACATCCTGATCTTCTCCAAGACCCTTCCGGAACAAATCCTGCACATCCGCAAAGTCCTGAGAAACATCCTGCAGAGTCAACTATACGTCAAGATTGAGAAGGGTGAGTGCCATGCATCCCAAGTCTCTTTCCTGGGCCACATGATCTCTACCGCCGGTATCCAAATGAAACCTGTTAAGGTTAGGGCGGTCACTGACTGTCCCCGTCCTGCCTCACTCAAACAAGTCCAGCAGTTCCTTTTACAGCCGTTTTATACTGAAATTTGGTACGTTGGCAGCACCTCTCACAGCCCTAACCCGCAAGTCCCAGACTTGTTTTTGTCTGGACCCGGGCTGACAGGACATTCATGGAGCTCAAGGGACGTTTCACCTCCAGACCCATCGTCGTTCATCCTGATCCTACTCGTCCCTTCATGGTAGAGGTGGACACCTCGGAAACCAGAGTAGGGGCGGTCCTTCCACAGTGGAACGAGGGGGACAAGAGAATGCACCCACGTGCCCATCTTTTCAAGTGATTCTAGCCAGCGGAACACAAATACGATGTTGGCAACTGGGAGCTCTTGGCAGTCAAGTGGGCCCTTGAGGGGTGGAGACACTGTTTAGAGGGGGCACCTCATCCTTTTGTGATCTGGATGGACCATAAGAACTTGGTCTCCATTCAAGAAGCCAGGCGGTTGAATGCTTGCCAGGCTAAGTGGGCTCTGTTTTTTAACAGGTCCAACTTCACTCTAGTCTATTGCCCGGGATCCAATAATCACTATACGACAAGCCCAGACCCGGCGGGGGTCTCACTAGCAGACTTTATGTTCTGCTATCAGCCCGTTCTCGAGTGCTACAATGGGGACACTCCTCTAAATTAACTGGCCATCCAGGGGTTAATCGGACACAAGTTCCTGAGGCGGAAATTCTGGTGTCCTAACATGATTGAGGATGTGAGATCCTTTGTTGCGGCCTGTTCCACCTGTGCCCAAAGCAAGTCCTCACGACAGCGACTGGCTGGGTTGCTCCAACTTCTGCCCATCCCCAGCCGGCCCTGATCCCACCTGTCCGTAGACTTTACCACAGGGTTACCTCCATCCCAAGGGCTTACCACTATCCTGGCGGTCGTTGACCGGTTCTCCAAGGCAGCCCATTTACCTTACCCAAGTTGCCCTCAGCGAAGGAGTCGGCTGAGCTCATGATTACCCATGGCTTTTGACTACACAGACTTCCCCAGGACATTGTCTCGGATCGTGGGCCCCAGTTCGTCGCACGGTATTGGAAAGCCTTCTGCTCCCTGTTGGGGGTGTCGGTGAGTCTCTCCTTGGGGTTCCACCCCCACCTCGAGGTTCCAGTCGAATGGGCAAATGGAGCGGGTCAACCAGGAGAGTTCCTACTCTATTTTGTCTCCACCCAGGCCAGCAACTGGAGAAAGTTCCTCGTCTGGGCGGAGTATGCTCACAACACAATGCCGAACTCGTCCACTGGACTGTTGCCATTCGAGTGTCAGTTCAGGTTTGCCCCCCTCTTGTTCCTGAACAAGAGGCCGAAGCAGGGGTGCCATCAGCCGAGGCATTCATTCGATGATGTCGCCGCACCTGGATCTGAGCGCCATCCTCCTTGCTCCGCTCATCTGCCCGACATCAACACCAGGCAAACTGGCACCGAAGGCCTCTTCGGCTCCTCCGACTGGGTCAACGAGTGTAGTTGTCCACTCTCGCAGAAGCTCGCTCCACGCTACATATGACCATTCAAGATCCTGAGTCGCATCAGCCCAGTCACCTGGGTGGTATGAGTGAGTTTTTGAGACTTAGTGTTTGTTGTTTTCCCAGTGTTACCGTGATCCTTCCGTTACCGTTCCTCAGTAAAGTATTATGTTTATCCTCAACCGCTGATTACTTGTCTGGTCTCTTCTCTGCACCTGGGTCCAACCTCACAATGTCACACATACCTTATGCTTCCCTCCGGTTGGAATGTCCCTGCAGCTTTAGATGAGCTGAGAAAGTTTGGCATAAAATATGCCACCACTAAAGGAGCTGTCACTGGGCTGTGGCTCCACTGTGGCTCCTTGGCTTCCATTTGGAGAACTGCCATTTCATCCACTGGCTCCAGGGTTCAGCCTCTCTGTCTGGCTGGCAGGAGTGATGGACATGGGATTTAGACAATGTGATCCTGGATTATGGAGAATGTGCTTTGTTTATGAACATATCTGACTGCTTTACAGAAGAGACATGCATGACAGATGGCACCCTATCCTATCATGGAGAACCTACAACATTTATAAACCTATTTGACTGCTTTACAGAAAGCAGATAAACTCTTTCCCAACTAACACGTGTTGAATTGTATATATCAGAACACATTAGGATGTTAGGAAGGAACACACCATGGGGGCTTCAGGCCTTTCCATCAGGGCCCAATTAAAAACACATGAAAAGAGGTTGACTGCAGAGCGAAGCCCCGAGCCATACAGGGCCTGGAGGAAAAATCTAGATCGAGAGAGGGTGGGAGGGAAGGAAGAAGAGTAAATAACTGTATTGTATATAAATAACTGTAACTCACAGGTGCTGAAGACAGAGAAATATGGACTGGTGCTGTGCAGATGTTGTACAGGAAGATTGTTCCATTTATGACATTTAAAAAAAATTACTGAAGCGCAGGTGACCTATTTGTTCACCAATATCATGAATGGACAACACATACATGGGCTACATTTACAATAAGAAAATATTGTCTTTTATTTTTCGGTAATGTCCTTAAATAGACACGTTTGTGTTCAAAGTGGGTCATACAAGACTACGCTACAGTACATCACCCTGTAATCACCCCACTAGTATGTTTGGAACCATTCAATGCTGTATACTATGTTTAAGCTATGTTTCTACACACACTATCTGTAGACTAAGTATACAGCTCTGTCTCTGAATGCAACGGTGATGGTTAGTGGATGAGCCCCATGAGGAAGAGGCATAACCAGTAACCAGGAGAGGGTTGGCATAATGCACCACACAACCACAGCACCATACATGGGCACCTATTCATAAAGCATCTCAGAGTATGAGTGCTGATCTTGGATGAGTTTTGCCTTTTAGATCATAACGGATGGACAGGGAGGAATCTGATCCTAGATCAGCATTCCTACTCTAAGAGGCTTTATGATTACGGGCCCTGGAGATAAACATGTTGGACTTGATAGTAACTAAAGTCATTATCTAGTCAACAGTTGAGGTGCAGTGGGTCACGGCAGACTGGTAGAGAACCACCGCCTGGCACCTCTTCTAGAATACCTCTAAAACATCAACTCTGTTACAGTCAAATTAAAGTGAGCCCTGTCATCCTTTTCATTTAACTTCAAGCACTGGTTAAAGTGTATCCACGATAATAACAGACAAACAGAAATGGGTGTGTTGTCTGTGGTACTGTTTAAAGCATGTGTGTTCTCCATCCCTGGTATTGTTGAATGTTTAATCTGGGTTGTCTGTGGTATTGTTAAAAGCATGGGTCTGTGTGTTGTCCATCCATCCATGATTTATTGAAAGCTGTAGTAACATGACAGCAGTCTCCCCTCTCATAGAACTGTATCCAAAATGGCACCCTATTCCTTATCTAGTGCACTAGGGTGCCATTTGGGACGGGGTCTAGATCTTCCTGCTGAAATCTATTCCTGTTAATTGTCCCCCCAGGCGTCAGCCCCACATTGCCTTCAGTGTAAAAGTCATTCATGTTGATTCCAGTGGAATAATAGTTGGAGCTTATCAGATCTATTTTAGCTGCTGGGTTGTTAGAAAGACAGGGCTGGCTGGGCCCCACTCTGCTCATTACGGCTATTTCACTTCTTTACTTCACAGTCAGGGACCAGGCTTTATCACTAATGCTGGTGGGGTTGACACACAAGCACGCTCACTCACACACACACACAGGCATGCACACACACACAGGTAACCTACAGCTGTACCATAACAAACAGGGGGCAGAATCCAACGACCCCTGATGAGTTAGAGGGGTGTGCCATTTGGGACGCACACAGGGGTAGATAAGGAAAAGTGGTGCTATTGACCTGAACAGTGTACTACTTTGATATTGAGGCTTGGTCCTACATACGTTTCATTGTCCAGGGCAATAGTTTAGTTTATTCAGATACCCATTAGTACATCAGGACTGATATTTCTGAGGTCATACTGACACACTATCCAACACGATGCAATACATGAAACACAAAATAGACTCATTTGTAGCAGAAAAAAATAAAATGGAGTGGAGAGAGACAGATGTATACAGCTGTAGATCTGTCATAACACACCATGTAGTAACTTACTCTGATAGATTCCCTGCTAGCGGCAGTAAAAATGTGTGGATTAAAACTTGATTATTGATTATCTTTATCAACTGTTCAGAAAATGAGTTGCAATAAAACAAAACCCTTAACAAGTTCTTCCCAGCTAAAATGGTGGGGGTGTCACGCCCTGACCTGAGAGTCTCTATTTTGGGTTGGTCAGGGTGTGATTTGGGTGGGCATTCTATGTTTCTTTATTTCTATGTTTTGGCTGGGTATGGTTCTCAATCAGGGACAGCTGTCTACCGTTGTCTCTGATTGGGAATCATACTTAGGTAGCCCTTTCCCTCCTTTCAGTGTGGGTAGTTAACTTTGTTAGTGGCATTATCACCCAGTTAAGCTTCACGGTTGTTTCTTTGTTTTGTTGGCGACATTCATTCAAATAAAAGGAATATGTACGTTCACCACGCTGCACTTTGGTCCACTTCTTACGACGTCCGTGACGGGGGAGTTGATATAAATGACAGATTCCCAGATTCTCTGGCAGAAAAATGTTACAAGATATACTTCTATAAGTGTTCTAGTTAAAGCTCAGAATGCCAGTAAAACTATACTAACGGTCACACCAAAACCATTCATGAAGTCTTCACCCTTTTATGGTATACAGTACATACGTACAATGTTTGGGTGTGAGGCATGTAGTGGACAATTCATAAAAGATGAGGCATGCAAGGAACAAGACAGCTGTTCTGTTGTGATGGAATTATCAATTTTCCTGTCTCTTTACCCCACTCCTGGTATGCTTTATATGGATCTCACACAGCCATTTTAAGACATAGGACTTTAAGTAAAGGCAGCCAGATCAAACAGACAGAGTAGTGTATAATGCTTATTATTATGAACCGAGGTGCCTCAACATGAACACAGACATTAGACATTTCCAGGGCAAGTACATGCAACACTAATTCTTCTGATATCTTTAATAACAGGGGTAGGGGTAAATGATATGAGAGCTCCTCTTCCAAATCACATCACTCCGTCGGTGGGTGTTTCCCAAATGGCACCCTATTCCCTATATAGTGCACTACTTTTGACCAGAGCCCTACGGGCCTGGAGCCCTGGTCAAAAGTAGTGTACAGCATTTGGGATGCAACCCCAGCCTCTCAGCAACTAGTTAAACACCGGAATGTGAGGAGGGTAGTTGTGAAATAACTCTTTTCCCTGTCCTTGGTGTTTCTAGTAAATCCCTCTGATTTAATAGATGGTTAGGGGTGAATAGGGATGGGCAGCCAGTCAGTGGAAATAGTTAGGATGTAGCTAACAAGGTATTTCTTTTTTCAGGAAAAAGCAGGTGTATGTGGTTGAGTCCAAAATGACACCCTATGCCCTTTATAGTTCACTATAATGGGTTCAGATCTGTGTGAGTAATCGACAGGGCCCAGTCAAAAGTAGGGCACTACATGCATAGGGAATAGGGTGCTATTTGGGATGTAGCCTGGGTTAGGGTAATAAAGATCCTGCAGGGTCTAAATGACTGACTGCATCAATAATGTCACTGCTGTGACTATTCAACCACAATAGAAAACAGTCTGACTCTTGCCCAGAGCTGTGAGCTTTTATAGAACTTATTCAAAAGTTCCTGAGGTTTTTCCTGCTGGGCTGTAGTCACCTAGAGTTCAGAGGTCACTGTGTTTAATCCGGTTTGTGCCAGTTCTGCTTAGATCCCACACAGGCTGCTGATGAGTTTTAAACCCCAAGACCTTAACCCACAGGCCCACTTTATGGCTGTACCAAGCCCAGACCATCCCTTTAACATACTACAGGATCGTAATTTGGTCACCTGTTGTTGCAGGAAATTTGCACAGCAGGACTTGTAGTGTATTCAAGGTTTAAAAAGGCTTATCAAGTTTGCAATTTCCAACTGAAAATTCCAGACTTGGTTTGCCCTAGCTGAGGATTCTCAACTCCACGATACTAAAATATATGCGGTTGTCACGACTTCCACTGAAGTCGGGTCCTCTCCTTGTCCGGGCGGCGCTCGGCGTCGCCGGGTTTCTAGCCATCGTCGATCCATTTTCCATTTGTTTTGTCTTGTTTTTCCACACACCTGGTTTCAATTCCCTCATTTACTTGTTGTGTATTTAACCCTCTGTTCCCCCCATGTCTTTGTGTGGGATTGTTTATTGTAGTGCTTGTGCACGTTCCCCGTGAGCGCACAACGGGTTATTTTTGTGCCCATTTATCTTGTTGTTCTGGATGCCGTTGGTTTTGCTTAATAAATCTCCGGTTGTTACCCAGTTCTGCTCTCCTGCGCCTGACTTCTCTGCCGCCAATTACGCACCCCGCTACAGTGGTGAAATGACTGGGCTGCTCCTTCGCCATTAACAAACAACAACTCCGTTGGCGGAGGCTGCGTAAAAAGCTATTTTAATCAAAAACTCTGGATTAAATAAAATAAACATTTTAAGTAATGACTGATACCGACTCGATGTAGTCGGAGGTACACTCAGCCAAATCTCATCACCACTCAATTCCATTGTGGGATTGAGAATTCTCAGCTAGATTTGCCGTAAATAAAAATGTATCAACCCCTACAAAAATGTCCATTAATTATAATCCACACAATAATTCACAATCCCTGTTGCTGCAGGATTATTTTCCTGCTGTGAGAAACTGGTCAAATTAAGATCCCACACCTGTACGTCATACAATGAAAAGATAACACTGTCTTTGTCATTAAGAATCACACCTCTACTTGTGAAAGTAGAGTTTCATAATTCCTGGTCGGAGGACTGCAGTAGTCTGAGCAGCTTTACATGGATCTGTGTTTGGTTCACAACCTGACACTTCTGTGTCACACACTATAACAATAACAACAGCCTTCTGGAAATTGTCAGAAAATTAATGGAATATTTGCATCCAAACTGTGGTGGTTTCTGGGTCTACAGAGAGAGCTGCTGGCTTTGAGATTCATATTGGTTAACAATGATTCTACTGCATAATGGCATGAGATTTACTCTTCATTGCTCTCTCTGTGTGTCTACAGTGCCTTGCGAAAGTATTCGGCCCCCTTGAACTTTGCGACCTTTTGCCACATTTCAGGCTTCAAACATAAAGATATAAAACTGTATTTTTTTGTGAAGAATCAACAACAAGTGGGACACAATCATGAAGTGGAACGACATTTATTGGATATTTCAAACTTTTTTAACAAATCAAAAACTGAAAAATTGGGCGTGCAAAATGATTCAGCCCCCTTAAGTTAATACTTTGTAGCGCCACCTTTTGCTGCGATTACAGCTGTAAGTCGCTTGGGGTATGTCTATATCAGTTTTGCACATCGAGAGACTGACATTTTTTCCCCATTCCTCCTTGCAAAACAGCTCGAGCTCAGTGAGGTTGGATGGAGAGCATTTGTGAACAGCAGTTTTCAGTTCTTTCCACAGATTCTCGATTGGATTCAGGTCTGGACTTTGACTTGGCCATTCTAACACCTGGATATGTTTATTTTTGAACCATTCCATTGTAGATTTTGCTTTATGTTTTGGATCATTGTCTTGTTGGAAGACAAATCTCCGTCCCAGTCTCAGGTCTTTTGCAGACTCCATCAGGTTTTCTTCCAGAATGGTCCTGTATTTGGCTCCATCCATCTTCCCATCAATTTGAACCATCTTCCCTGTCCCTGCTGAAGAAAAGCAGGCCCAAACCATGATGCTGCCACCACCATGTTTGACAGTGGGGATGGTGTGCTGCTTTTACGCCAAACATAACGTTTTGCATTGTTGCCAAAAAGTTCAACTTTGGTTTCATCTGACCAGAGCACCTTCTTCCACATGTTTGGTGTGTCTCCCAGGTGGCTTGTGGCAAACTTTAACCAACACTTTTTATGGATATCTTTAAGAAATGGCTTTCTTCTTGCCACTCTTCCATAAAGGCCAGATTTGTGCAATATACGACTGATTGTTGTCCTATGGACAGAGTCTCCCACCTCAGCTGTAGATCTCTGCAGTTCATCCAGAGTGATCATGGGCCTCTTGGCTGCAACTCTGATCAGTCTTCTCCTTGTATGAGCTGAAAGTTTAGAGGGACGGCCAGGTCTTGGTAGATTTGCAGTGGTCTGATACTCCTTCCATTTCAATATTATCGCTTGCACAGTGCTCCTTGGGATGTTTAAAGCTTGGGAAATCTTTTTGTATCCAAATCCGGCTTTGAACTTCTTCACAACAGTATCTCGGACCTGCCTGGTATGTTCCTTGTTCTTCATAATGCTCTCTGCGCTTTTAACGGACCTCTGAGACTATCACAGTGCAGGTGCATTTATACGGAGACTTGATTACACACAGGTGGATTGTATTTATCATCATTAGTCATTTAGGTCAACATTGTATCATTCAGAGATCCTCACTGAACTTCTGGAGAGAGTTTGCTGCACTGAAAGTAAAGGGGCTGAATAATTTTGCACGCCCAATTTTTCAGTTTTTGATTTGTTAAAAAAGTTTGAAATATCCAATAAATGTCGTTCCACTTCATGATTGTGTCCCACTTGTTGTTGATTCTTCACAAAAAAATACAGTTTTATATCTTTATGTTTGAAGCCTGAAATGTGGCAAAAGGTCGCAAAGTTCAAGGGGGCCGAATACTTTCGCAAGGCACTGTATCTGTCTGTCTGTCTCTGTGTGTGTGTCTCTTTCTTTGTCTCTCTTTCATTCTCTCTCTCTCTCTGGGTTTATTCTATGACAATGCTGCTCTCATGGTGAATTGTTTTTCTCTGGATTGAAACCGTGGAATCATATGAACTGACAGTTAGTTTTACTGTTAAACCAGAGGACAAACAGACATCAACCATGTAAAACATTATTTTTAGGAGGTTATTATCAGTTACTGTACTTTTACTAAAATTATTCTCAGACTATCAGGATGAAATGCACTCGCAACTGCTGCCAGAATCAACCCCAAATAATGACAATGCCTGCTTCCAAAATGGGACTCTATTTCTTATATACTGCACTACTTTTGACCAGAACCATGTGTACTGCACTATTGCCCTGGACAGCAGCCACCTACTAAGGGCCCACTCAGGTCCCACTGGGGCAGGCAGTCAGTGGCTGTGTTTCAAATGGCACCCTGTTTCCTATGTCGTGCATGAAGTTTCTATACAAACTGCTAATGTACTTGTACTTCATGCTCGATGCCAGAAGGTGGCAATGTAACATTTTATATCTTTGTTGTATCATGTTTTTCACTTCAATCTACTTTTCATTTCTAGATAGGAAGTGATGAGCCTGTGCCTTCATTACTATTTTACTCAAATGTATTTCCAGTAAAATCCAATATGAGATATCTGTTATTAGTAGAGGTCGACTAATGGAAAACTGAGTCAGATTGGAAAGCTATAGAGCACCAAGCTGTTCAAGTCTCTGAGAGACCATAAGACATGCCTTTAAGCACCATTAGTATTTGTATGTGTCCCAAATGGCACACTATTCCCAAGGGCCTATGGGTCCTGGTCAAAAGTAGTGCACTATAAAGGGAATAGGGTGCCATTTTGGAAGCATTCCTTTATCATCACTGGTTGGTTTTACAGAGGAACCTAAAGGCATCTCAGAGAGTAGCGGAGGAGTAACAGTCTGAGTGTTACAGACTAGCTGATCCAGTCTCTCTCTGAGCTCTGTGGTTTTCACTAATCAATGTCTGTTTGGTCAGAGTCCGACCGCTAATCAATTTCTGCAGTCTAACAGGATAGTGGAAGACAGACAGGTAGTCAGAACGAGAGAGAATGAGGTAAAGAGAGAGAGAGAGAGAGAGAGCTAAACAGAGTGAGATCATTTGGTTTGCTGGCTGTGTGGGTTTATATTAGCCGCGGGAAAGACATGGGCAATTTAAGAGTCACATGCACCCCTTTTGACCAGAGTCTTATGCGTTCAAAAGTAGTGCACTATTAAAGGAATAGGGTGCCATTTGAGACATGCCTCAGATCTATCCTGTAGTCCAGTGTCACCACTCTGCTTGTATCAACTTTCTGCCAGGAAGAACATGGTTCACACTGGCCTGCACTCCTCTGTGTTTCTTCTCTGTGCACACAAGGAGATACTTTCACAGTAATGCAGTATGTCTGACAAACTATATTAAGTTTCATAACTCGGCGAAAAACTGTACCTTGTGAAGTCTGAATTGATGTTCTGAGCTGGAGTACTGCGTCAGGGCACTTTGAGTGTTCATTTGCTGTACCGAACCTCTCCATGCTCCACAGTACATTTAAAACGTCTAATAGTCTGATGATTAAAACAGCTCAGGACAGGACAGGACCCCATGGAAAGGAAAGCTGGTCCCTAGAGTATAGCATTCCATATAGAAACATGAATTATGAGATTTCTATGTGCACAACTAGGTCTGAGGAAGCAGCCTCTGTGATATCTGAGAATAGATGGTTTCCATGGGGAATCTGGTGTGTTTACATTGACCTATACAATATTGTATTCCATTAGTTTTTTCCAAAGAATTCCATACTCTATATCATTTATAGGATCTATGTGGTCTTTGAATCAACCATTATGGAGAGAATACAGAGATAATATATTATAGACTGTATAAAGAGAAATAATATATACATTCAGTTCTAATACTGTAAATCTCAAACAGCAGGAAGTGGTAATGTGGCTGCAAAATGTATTTTATGCAAACTATACAGAATATTGATATTGATTACTGCATTGTTGAGAAAAGAGCACGCAATAAAGGAAGTCCACTGGGCACACAGTGGTTGAATCAACATTGTTTCCACATCATTTCAATAAAATTACTTTGAACCAACGTGGAATAGACGTTGACTTGACGTCTGTGCCCATTAGGATTTCACTGTACTAGTGCACGTGACAATAAAACTTGAAACTTGAAATCAACCAACTATTCCCAGTCATGATATATGATCCACCAAGACTCTTCCTAGAGCTGGCTGCCAGGCCAAACTGAGCAATCGGGGGAGAAGGGACTTGGACAAGGAGGTGACCAAGAACACGATGGTCACTCTGACAGAGCTCTAGAGTTTCTCTTTGGAGATGGGAGAACCTTCCAGAAGGACAACCATCTCTGCAGCACTCCACCAATCAGGCCTTCATGGTCGAGTGGCCAGTCGGAAGCCACTTCTCAGTAAAAGGCACATGACAGCCCGCTTGGAATTTGCCAAAAAGGCACCTAAAGGACTCTCAGACCATGAGAAACAAGAGTATCTGTTCTGATGAAACCTGGATTCAACTCTTTGGCCTGAATGCCAAGAGTCACGTCTGGAGGAAACCTGGCACCATCCCTACGGTGAAGCATGGTGGTGGCAGCATCATGCTGTGGGGAGGTTTTTCAGCGGCAGGGACTGGGAGACTAGTCAGGATCGAGGGAAAGATGAGTACAAAGAGATCCTTGATGAAAACCTGCTCCAGAGCGCTCAGGACTTCAGACTGGGCGGCGAAAATTCACCTTCGACCAGGACAACAACCCTAAGCACACAGCCAAGACAATGCAGGACTGGCTTCGGGACAAGTCTCTGAATGTCCTTGAGTGGTCCAGCCAGAGCCCGGACTTGAACCCGATCTAACATTTCAGGAGAGACCTGAAAATAGCTGTGCAGCGAAGCTCCCCATCCAACCTGACAGAGCTTGAGACGATCTGCAGAGAAGAATGTGCCCAAATACAGGTGTGCCAAGCTTGTAGCGTCATACCCAACGAAGATTTGAGGCTGTAATCGCTGCCAAAGGTGCTTCAACAAAGTACTGAGTCAAGGGTCTGAATACTTATGTAAATGTTATATTTCAGTTTTCAAAATTGTTCCAAAAAACAGTTTTTGCTTTGTTATTGTGGGGTATTGTGTGTAGACTGATGAGGTGGAAAAAACTGTTTAATCTATTTTAGAATAAGGCTGTAACCTAACAAAATGTGGAAAATGTCTAGGGGTCCGAATACATTATAAGTGACTGGGACACAGTTAGAGTCGGTGAGTTTAGTTTCCCTTGAAAAAGTTACTGCATATACAGTACTGTTAGCTGCAGACACAACTTCAGAGGAAGCTATAAATATTGATGACAAAGTATTATGTAACTGTAGAAAACAGTAGGTATTCCCAAACTCACTAAATCAGCAAATAAAATATTCTGTTTGTCTTTTTGTCTCTCCCTCTCTCTCTCAAACATACCCTATACTTTCACTTGTCAGATCCAAACACATTATGGAAATGTAAATCACCAAAAGCGAGAAAAGGATGTCAAATGGAACAAACATCATATTCTTTTTTTTAAATGTGTTTATTTTAATTTGATTGAACCTTTATTTGACTAGCCACGTCAATTAAGAACAAATTCTTATTTACAATGACTGCCTACGAAGAGAGACACCAAAACACTACATAAAGAGAGACCTAAAGACAACAACACAACATGGCAACAACACATAACAACACAGCATGGTAGCAACACAACATGACACAGCATGGGAGCAACACAACATGACACAAACATGGTACAAACATTGTTAGGCACAGACAACAGCACAAAGGGCAAAAAGGTAGCGATAACAATACATCAAGCAAATCAGCCACGAGTGTCAGTAAGTGTCCATGATTGAGTTTTTTAATGTAGAGATGGAGATAGAACTTAAAACTAAAGAAACTAAGATCAGCCTTCACTTCAGTTCAATGAAACACGCTGTCCTTACAGTACACCTAGCAGCAGCAAACGCAACAGTTGTTAGTAACAAGCAATGTTCCCTAAAAAATATTTTGGAACTGAGCAAACTTCAGGTCGACAGAGCGCAAACTTGAATGTTGTGAAAATTCTGTGCAACTTCCTGTGCGCGTTTACTGTGAACACTGAGGCTGTACCCACTTTAATTGAGTGTTTTATAACAGTGGCCAAGTAGGCTACTGTGACTATTTGATCATAATGTAGGCCTACCAGAGTGTCCTACCATATAAAACAATGGAGAAAATGCATCACCTAACATTTTAACATGGAAATAGCGGTTCTATCATTCAGCCTACAGTAGCAGCCAATATGTGATATTCAATGTAGGCCTATATTCCATGAGACTTTTGGGGGAAAAAAACATGCAGGGCTTGACATTAACCTGTTTATTCACTGGTCCTTCAGACAAGGAGGTGACTGAACATTTTGTTGTGTTCTTTGATGCAAGAAACGACTTTACAAAATAAAATGCATTATTATTCCTATACCATTATTACAGAGAATCAGACAAATTATCCTACCCTCTGCCTATTGGCTACTTAGCGTATTCAAGCCTGTCTCAAAATACAACACTGCCCCCTTAAGAGATAAAAAAAAAAAAAAAAAAGCTCTTTACCCTGACTCGCTTTTCAAAGATGGATAGAGATGTTCACGTTTTGTGCTCTTTACAGGAAGCAACCACTCCCACATTTCTGACTACAAATTAGTTATACCTGGGCTAATAACTCACTAACTAGAAAATAATATGAACAAATGTGCACAAGTGGCTAAATGCAGCTCTCTCTCTCTTTGATCTCAAAACAAGCAACGCATAATAATCGCAACCACTGTAAAACAGTCCAGTTCAACGTGAACGGCACAAATCCAAATATGGCCATGCTCTATTAGCATATAATCCTACTGCAGCTCTGATTGGTTATGGCGCACCAGTCTGTGTAGGGTAAGGGTGGGCATTCCGGCTCTTTTCCGTGAGCCGGCTCATTCCGCTCAGCTCACCAAAAAGAGCCGGCTCTTTTGGCTCCCAAACGGCTCTTTAAAAAAATATGTTTTGTATTTTTTCAAGTCAAACAGTTTGCGATATTTCGACTATGATTGGTGTTAAAACAATTCTAATTAAAATATTAATTTAAATCATACTCTACCTCAACCACAATGTATTTAAAAATGCATTGGTTGGTTATGAAGAATAATACTATTAAAAATGTGCATTTAAAGTACAACTTTTTAATGTATATAAACAAAGTGCATATAAATGTAACAATTCAAAACAAATACAATCTGAACAACATAATAATAGAATATTGCACCACATCAAAGAAAAATAAATAACAATGTGCAAAACTGCAGCATCCCACTTAAAACATTCAACTGGTCCCTCTTTTCTCTCTCTTCTTTATTGCCATGTTATAACCAGCAGCACACAGCAATGCTGACCATATTTTGCTTTTATGAGAGATTTGCATTCAGAAATACAAGCTGCCTCACTTTCGAGGGGCTGATGCGGTTTCTTCTCTCAGTAATTATTTGTCCCGTTTTCGAGAAGAACCTCTCAGAGGGAACGGATGTGGCCACTATGTAGAGTCTCCCTGTCATGACTTTAGTAAGCCATGGGTAGACAGAGGCCTTGTTCTTCCACCAGCTCAGAGGATCTGCAGATCTTTGACGGATGGACTCCTCAAAATAGGATCGGACCTTCATTATGGCATCTGCTGAGGGATTCCTTCGTGCTGCATCCCCAGTTGCTCTCTCGTCAAACAGCATCCAAACAGCAGACTAACCAAACAGGTTATTCTTTGAAGAGCCTCATCAATCGCTCTGGCATCACTGAAGGCTAACTTCTTAAACCTGGGGTCAAGTGCAGCAGTTTCTGATAGCACGTGATTATATTCCAATCTGTGGCGGCAGGGTAGCCTAGTGGTTAGAGTGTTGGACTAGTAACCGCAAGGTTGCAAGTTCAAACCCCCGAGCTGACAAGGTACAAATCTGTCGTTCTGCCCCTGAACAGGCAGTTAACCCAGGCCGTCATTGAAAATAATAATTTTTTCTTAACTGACTTGCCTAGGTCAAATAAATAAAAATTGATGAACATAGGGTGTCCATCAACTCTGTCACATGTCCTGTAGTTACATTTGCTTCTCTCTGGTGGCTGGCTGTGATTCGCTGCAGACCCTCACACAGGAGTATCATTTTTGAGGCTGTCACATAGCAGGTTCATGTCTACTGTCTACTAATACTGCAGGTTCATGTTTTGTCTACTAATACTACATTCTCATCTACTGCTCATATACATATATAATACTGGATTAAATAATGATGTAGGAATAACTGCTTACTGTACCTCTCTCCACTGATCTCCACAGTGACCTGCTCAAAGAGTTCCAGTACATTACCTCCACCAGGACTCCTCCATTACCTCCAAAGCATCAACAGGTGCATTGATAATGGCCAGGGTAGAGATGATGGCATCCTTTGACTCAAGAAACCGCTTCAACATATAAAATGTTGAATTCCACCTTGTAGTGCAGTCTTGTTTAGGCCTCAGCTCAGGCATCCCCATCTGGCGTTGTGTAGACTTTAGTTTTTCAGCATCTACTGTGCTCCTGTGGAAGTTTTCCACAGCTGCTTTCACTTTGTCCACAGTGGGCTTCATCACCTTCAGAGCATCTCTTACGATCAGGTTGATTGTGTAGGTAAGACATGGATAATGAGTCCATTTAAACATTTTCATGGCTTTGGTTATGTTAGCTGCATTGTCGCTAACACAACAGACAACCTTTCCATCTACTTGCCATTCTCTGGCCACTCTCAACAGTTCCTCTTCCAACTTCTCTGAGATCTGTATGTGGCTGAACTCAAAGTAGTCCAGAAGACAGCTAGACATCGACAAATCTTCAATGAAGTGACATGTAACCGACATGTAAGAAGTTGTTACCCTTGATGTCCAGCAGTCAGTGGTAAGGCAAACTGCAGTAGCTTTTTGGACTCTTTCCCGCACTGAAGCCTGTGTGCTCTCGTACAGTTGTGGAATAAGTGATTTTGAAAGGGTTTTCCTGCTTGGAATTGTGTACATTGGATTTAGACTATTGCTATAATTTCTAAAACCTCTGTCCTCCACGATCGAAAATGACTGGATATCGGTGGCAGTCATTTTAGTCAATGCAAGATTAATTTGGCCTTGTTTTGCTACAGACATAGACTTTGGCATAAACTGGTCCATAGAAGACTGTGTTTCTGTGGGTCGCGGAGTAGGCCTACTTGACTGAGTGGATACATCTCCACTTCCACTAGCAGGCCCTCTAGTTTCTCGAAGCTCCACTACAGCTAGCTTCACAGTTGGGTGCACAGTTCGCATATTCTGGTGTAGGTTGTGCGGAAAACCGGCTTTATATGAGATTTTGTTTTGGCAAATTCTACGCAGTGCTCTAACATTGTCTACATTATTCAAATACATCCAAATGCTACTGTGCTTCCGACTCATTTTCCAGCTGTTGTTTTCACAGCTGTCCTTCCTCTCTCTCCTCGGCTGCTAAGTGTGTGACTGTGAGTGAGCTGGCTCGGCTCTCCCTCACACATCTTTGGTTCATTGGATGACACTGCGTGTTTGACTGACAGGAACAACAGGTGAGGCTTTTAGTCTGAGCAGACAGTCAGAACGAATGTGTGTGCGCTTGAGCATTTAGGCCTATATTATTATAAAAAAAAATCGTTCTTTGAATTAGTTAATTCTATTCATTTAAATCTTTTGATTATTCATATCTTCATTTTGTTATGTTTTCATGAATAGATTTGGGCTCTTCTGATATGCGAGCCGGCTCCCAACGTTCACCTACAAGAGCTGGCTCGTAGAGCCGACTCGTTAGCGAACAACCCATCACTAGCCTGAGTCATGCCTGTCAATCCTACTCCGATGCGCTCTACCTACATATGTTGCATTTAAAGTGGCTAATATTGCGTTGATTTGATCACATTTCCCACAGTAAAAGGAAACGTTGATAGTGCTAACTAACAGGGAAAAATTGAGAAAGTCGAGTGTTCAATCTCCTGCTCAGGCTGATATTTCTTCTGGTCTGGAAGTCCTGGGGGAACTGCAGCGCAGTTTAGAGGGAACATTAGTAACAAGCATAACCTGCTGCATTAGTCAGGTTATGCATCGAGAGCATCCTGACTGATTGCATCACTGCCTGGTATGGCAGCTGCTCGGCAAAGCACTACAGAGGGTAGTGCGAACGGCCCAGTACATCACCGGGGCCAAGCTTCCTGCCATCCAGGACCTCTGAACCAGGTGGCGTCAGCGGAAGGCCCTAAAAATTGTCAAAGACTCCAGCCACCCGAGTCATACAATCAAATGTATTTATATCAATCAAATATATTTATAATGCCCTTCTTACATTAGCTGATATCTCAACGTGCTGTACAGAAACCCAGCCTAAAACCCCAAACAGCAAGCAATGCAGGTGTAGAAGAACGGTGGCTAGGAAAAACTCCCTAGAAAGGCCAGAACCTAGGAAGAAACGTAGAGGAACCAGGCTATGAGGGGTGGCCAGTCCTCTTCTGGCTGTGCCGGGTGGAGATTATAACAGTACATGGCCAAGATGTTCAAATGTTCATAGATGATCTGCAGGGTCAAATAATAATAATCACAGTGGTTGTCGAGGGTGCAACAGGTCAGCAACTCAGGAGTAAACGTCAGTTTGATTTTCATATCCGATCATTCAGAGTATCTCTACCGCTCCTGCTGTCTCTAGAGAGTTGAAAACAGCAGGTCTGGGACAGGTAGCACGTCCAGTGAACAGGTCAGGATTCCATAGCCGCAGGCAGAACAGTTGAAACTGGAGCAGCAGCACGGCCAGGTGGACTGGGGAAACAAGGAGTCATCAGGCCAGGTAGTCCTGAGGCTAGGTCCTAGGGCTCAGGTCCTCAGAGAAAGAAAGAATTAGAGAGAGCATACTTAAATTCACACAAGACATCGGATAAGACAGGAGAAATACTCCAGATATAACAGACTGACCCTAGCCACCCGACACATAAACTACTGCAGCATAAATACTGGAGGCTGAGACAGGAGGGGTCGGGAGACACTGTGGCTCCGTCCGACGATACCCCCGGACAGGGCCAAACAGGCAGGATATAACCCCACCCACTTTTCCAAAGCACAGCCCCCTCACCACTAGAGGGATATCTTCAACCACCAACTTACCATCCTGAGACAAGGCCGAGTATAGCCCACAAAGATCTCCGCCACGGCACAACCCAAGAGGGGGGCGCCAACCTGGACAGGAAGATAACGTCAGTGACTCAACCCTCCTAGGGACGGCATGGAAGACCACCAACGGCTCAGACACGAGAGGTATGTGGCAGGGTCTACAGTCAATCACGGACTACAAAATAAAAACCAGCCCCGTCGCGGATCAGACAGACTAAAAAGAGGACAATACAGTGCCACTGATACCAAAACCTGCGGGCTCTCCTTCACTGTAGCCAATGTGTCTGGGTCTCGACCCCACCCTGTGCAACTGGGTCCTGGACTTCCTGACAGGCCACCCCCAGGTGGTGAGGGTAGGTAACAACATCTCCACCCCGCTGATCCTCAACACTGGGTCCCCACAAGGGTGAGTTCTCAGCCCTGTCCTGTACTCCCTGTTCACCCACGACTGCGTGGCCATGCACACCTCCAACTCAATCATCAAGTGTGCAGACGACACTACAGTGGTAGGCTTGATTACCAACAACGACGAGACGAGATGATTGAGTTGGACTTCAGGAAACAGCAGAGGGAGCAGCCCCCTATCTACATTGACGGGACTGTAGTGGAGAGGGTGGAGAGTTTTAAGTTCCTCGGTGTACACATCACGGACAAACTGAAATGGTCCACCCACACAGACAGCATGGTGAAGAAGGCGCAAAAGCGCCTCTTCAACCTCAGGAGGCTGAAGAAATTCGGCTTGTCACCAAAAACAATCACAAACTATTACAGATGCACAATCGAGAGCATCCTGTTGAGCTGTCTCACCGCCTGGTACGGCAACTGCTCCGCCCATAACCGTAAGGCTCTCCAAAGGGTAGTGAGGTCTGCACAATGCATTACCGGGGGCAAACTACCTGCCCTCCAGGACACCTACACCACCCGATGTCACAGGAAGGCCAAAAAGATCATCAAGGACAACAACCACCCGAGTCACTGCCTGTTCACCCCGCTATCATCCAGAAGGCGAGATCAGTACAGGTGCATCCAAGCGGGGATCGAGAGACTGAAAAACAGCTTCTATCTCAAGGCCATCAGACTGTTAAACAGCCATCACTAACATTGAGTGGCTGCTGCCACTTTAATAATGGAAAAATGTATGTAATCAATTTATCACTAGTCACTTTACATTATATAATGTTTACATACCCTACATTACTCATCTCATATGTATATACTGTACACTATACCATCTACTGCATCTTGCCATCTTGATGTAATTAAATGTATCACTAGCCACTTTAAACAATGCCACTTTATATAATGTTCTCATACCTTACATTACTCATCTCATATGTATATACTGTACGCTATACCATCTACTGCATCTTGCCATCTTGATGTAATGTATCACTAGCCACTTTAAACAATTCCGCTTTATATGTTTTCATACCCTATGTTACACATCTCATATGTATATTCTGTACTCTATACCATCTACTGCATCTTGCCTATGCCGTTCGGCCATCACTCATTTATATATTTTTATGTACGTTTTTATGTACATTTGAATTCGTTCCTTTACACTTGTGTGTATAAGGTAGTTGTTGTGAAATTGTTAGGTTATATTACTTGTTAGATATTACTGCATGGTCGGGATCTAGAAGCACAAGCATTTCGCTACACTTGCATTAACACCTGCTAACCATGTGTATGTGACAAATAAATGTGATTTGATTTGATTTGATAAGCCAGTGACTCAGCCCCTGTAATAGGGTTAGAGGCAGAGAATCCCAGTGGAGAGAGGAGAACCGGCCAGGCAGAGACATCAAGGGCAGTTCGTTGCTCCAGTGCCTTTCCGTTCACCTTCACACTCCTGGACCAGACTACACTCAATCATAGGACCTACTGAAGAGATGAGTCTTCAATAAAGACTTAAAGGTTTCAATAAAGACTTAATTAAATACACTGTTCTCTCTGCTACTGCAGCGGCAAGTCTGTGACCCCCAAGCCATAAGACTGCTGAACAGTTAATCAAATAGCTACACAGACTATTTACATTGACCCCTTATTTTATGATTATTTTTTATGTTGTTTTGCACTGACTCTCTTGCACAGGCTCAATGTACACTCACTGTACTCCAACCACACGCACACACACACACACACACATGCATATTGATGACACACACACACATACATTCATATTCTTTCACATTCTTCACATGAGCTGCTGCTACTCTCACTTTACCCCTACCTACATGTACTTATTACCGCAATTACCTCGACTAACGCGTAGCCCTGCACATTGATTTGGTATTGGGACCCCTTCTATATAGTCTCATTGTTGTTATTCTATTGTGTTACTATTTTTCCTTGAATTTATTTAGTACATTCTTATTGTTGGTTAGGGGCTTGTAAGTAAGCATTTCAAGGTAAGGTCTACAACTGTTGTTTTCTGTGAAAGTGATAAATAAAATGTTATTTTATTTGACTCATTTTCTGGCTTGCAGAGAGGACCTTTTCCAAACAATTCTATGTCTTTGTGTCAGATAGTGAATGGTGCTACCTGTCACCAGATGACTAGCAGGCATAGAAATTGGGTGTTATTCTGCTGTGAGGTCTATCCTATGGTTCTGTCTGCCATCTGTACTGACAGATGCTTTGCGTCATGCCTAAGAACAACTCTTAGCTGTGGTATATTGGCCATATATCACAACCCCTCGGGCTTTGTTGCATAAATATTGCATAGCCGGTAAAGCCTATCTGGGTACAGAGTGGTTCTCAAACCACTAAAAGCTGCCATGATATTATGATACTAATGTGGTTGTAGCACTAGAAGATAGAAGATAATATAACACGGAGTGAAATCTGACTGAGAATACAGAGTAAAAGTGTGTAGAAATGGCCTGGGTGCCATTTGGGATGCAGAGATGGAAACATTGCAGCAATTTAAATCTGATCACCTGGTCATAGTGCAAGAGTACCTCTGGAGTCGTTGTGTGTTTCGATTGGGTATACCCTACCTTCACAGAGCTTAGTAACACAAGGCCCAAACAACTGTCATTCTGCTCACATACACACACGGCTTCCAATGCTGTGGAGGAAAGACTGGTTCAAAACTGGGCTGAGTAGATGTACTGTAGGCCTCTATTATTCCATAGAAATAAAATAATAAAATATACAAAACTGCAGTGTGCTTTTAACATTGTGGGCAATGGGTATATCAAGGCCACATTACTGCAGTGAATGCCCTGATCCTCTATATCAATCTATGTCAATTTGATTGGAGAACCTAATGGACATTATTTGTGGTAGATCACAAGGTCTTATACATTTTGTTTAGGCTAGTTCCATGGTTTTAGATGCATAGGAAGAACAGATGTCGGAAGGCTGTTTTAAGGACCGCTGTTCTTTCAAACATAAGGTCAATTACAGTCGCGTCCCAACTGGGACCTTATTCCCTATGTAGTGCAATACTTTTGACGATACTATTCCCCATTATGTAGGGAATAGGATGCCATATGGGACGCAGCCTAAGAATGACGTTGTGGGGTGGTAATGGATATGAAGAAAACAAGTTCACATCAGTTCCGGCTGATCAAATTATCATTTGATCAAATTATGTGTAAGAACGACAATTATATAAAGAAGACTCCAACTCATCATTGCAACTGCTCCTTGGCTGGTATTCAATCTGTGGAGCACTGTCGACAATGCACCGTTTAAAGGCAATGCTCATGCCTTCACAGATTAAAGATGCAGTCCGGGATCTTAAGGACAACAAATTTGTGACATAATGTACAAATTGGATTCGTAAACACACACACGCATGCACACACAATCGCACTACACACAAACACACACCTCATGTTCTCCTCTCCTCATTACAGTACCAGAGATGTCTTCTTTAGAGTTATTTGACATCAGCTCGTGCCTGTGTTATAAAGTACTGTTATACTTAAAGCCTTAACAGAGAAGAAGCCTATTATAAACATAGATTGACATGAAGCACACAAGGTGGCACTTTGTTTCAATCTGGAGAGTGCCATGTTATAGTCAATGCAGAAGAAGTGAGATGCTGGAGACCTACAGTACATCAGCATTTGTTATGATGCTGGAAATATACGGTAGCCTGGTCCCAGATCTGTTTGTGCTATCACGTTAACTCCTTGCTATGCCAAAAAAAAATGACAATGTGTGGCAAGGAGTGGTATGATGGGACAAACAGACTGGTGCCCAGGCTAAATATACCAACACATCACCATTTATTATAATCATATAATTAGAATACAATATGATGGGCCCCCCGAGTGTCGCAGCGGTCTAAGGCACTGCATCGCGATGTTGAGGCATCACTACAGCCTGGGGTTCGATCCCAAGCTGTGTCACAGTCGGCATTGACTGGGAGTCCCATACGGCGGTGCACAACTGGCCCAGCGTCGTCCGGGTTAGGGGAGGGTTTGGTCGGGGGGGGGCTTTCCTTGGCTCATTAAACTCTAGCGACGTCTTGTGGCGGGCCGGGCGAAGCTGACTTCAGTCATCAGTTGAACGATGTTTCTTCCGACACATTGACGCGGCTGGCTTCCGGGTTAAGCGAGCAGCAATGAGACAACATTTGATTGCAACTGGATGTCACGAAAAAGGGGAGAGGACTGTCATGTGGCTGAGAGAGAGAGAGAGAGAGAGAGAGAGAGAGAGAGAGAGAGAGAGAGACAAAGGACACTGTCATGCCTTAGTACCCATATCAAGCTACAGAACATAATACAACCCTAACCTAAACCAATCCGTCATACCCAGTTGGTGTTCTTGACCGTTACTAACGACGTCAATGGATCAAACTCCTCATTCTGTCTCCTACTGCCTCTGACAGAGCTGTGGGAGAGGGACTCCTGACTCTGTCTCCTACTGCCTCTGACAGAGCTGTGGGAGAGGGACTCCTGACTCTGTCTCCTACTGCCTCTGACAGGGCTGTGGGAGAGGGACTCCTGACTCTGTCTCCTACTGCCTCTGACAGGGCTGTGGGAGAGGGACTACTGACACTGTCTCCTACTGCCTCTGACAGAGCTGTGGGAGAGGGACTCCTGACTCTGTCTCCTACTGCCTCTGACAGGGCTGTGGGAGAGGGACTCCTGACTCTGTCTCCTACTGCCTCTGACAGGGCTGTGGGAGAGGGACTCCTGACTCTGTCTCCTAATGCCTCTGACAGGGCTGTGGGAGAGGGACTCCTGACTCTGTCTCCTACTGCCTCTGACAGGGCTGTGGGAGAGGGACTCCTGACTGTCTCTTACTGCCTCTGACAGGGCTGTGGGAGAGGAATTTATAAAGGAGGCAGTCTAAGAGATGGAGCATGTGCCACATCAACTTACCTCTCCTGTCCCCTCCTATTCTCTCTTGACTCTCAGCTTGTTTAAAGATCGTCTTGACGATGGGAAATGTTCACCAGAGTCTCCTCTGTCCTCCTGGCTGCCCTTAGTTTTTGAAGCTGTGCAGTTTGCAGAATCATGGCCCTGCTGCCGGGCTGATGGGAAACATTCACAACTCATGCATCTGCTTTGTCTCACTGTCAATGTTACAACTGATAGTGAGGAGAACAAAACCTAATGTTGCCGTATGTTTACATGAGCTTGTAAAACAAAGTAGGTTATCAATTATGTTGGACCAAACTGTATACTATAAGGATTGGTTGTACAGTGTTTAATCTTGTATAAGTTTTTCTACAGAAAAGCTTCTCCAATTTTTATCTTGTGGGGACTTGATGAGTTGCTCTTAGATGTTCACTAAGATTGTGAACACATCTACATGCGGAAGGTAAATGCTGTAAGGATGATAAAAACGGACAAATAATAATGAAGATTTTAGGAGACACTGAACACACATAAATGTCCTCAACTGAAAGCTCCACTATCAGGAAGTTCATTAATCCTTCTGTTGCTCAGTACTCCTAACTAAACTAATTGAATGTAACTCAATCATATGCTTAATATTAATTCAATTAAAGTCAACTACCCCTCTTCAGTTCTACTCTAATGTGATACAGACAACTGTTCAGCAGGGAAGTATGTTAACCTGTCAGACACACTGCAAATGTAACACCATGTTCAGTCCCTGTCCTCCTGCACTGAAGTGAGTGTCTGTCTCTGTTTGTTTCAGGATGAACATCACCTTGGAATTCACAATATTATTTACAATATTAAGTTCCCTCAGGAATGTTCTTCAGTCCCCTCTTCATCCTCTCTGTTGAGTCTTCCTAACTCTACCCAGAGGCTCTAACTAAAGCATCACAATTCTCTTAGTTCTACTTTATTCAGATGGAGCCTAATGAAGATATTGATTTTATGGTGCAGAATAATGTTGTTCACAACGTCAGCTAAATCAACCTTTTATTACAAATTCAATGCCACGTGTTACACCTCACGAGATATTTCAACCTTGTGTTTTTCTCCTCTAAATGTATTGTAAAAGGTTTGCTTAAATGAGAAAAGGATCGTTGAGTTTAATTTGCAGTGGTTTGTATATTCCTTGCGATGTTGCCATGTGCAATGTTGTCTCTGGCTGGAACAACCTTTTACGTTAAATTATAAAATAAATTAAACCAATCAATCAATTCACATGGACATGCATCTCAAAGGAAGATAGCGGATTGCGCTTCTGTATTATCCCTGCATGTGTTTCTTCTGCGACCATACACACTCCTACTGAGTCACGAGAAGCTCCTGCAGTCTATCAACCGAAGAGCGCGCGAAGCTAGAGGCAACGAAGAGGATGCGTGCGTCTCCGGTGGACTTGATTGCTTGCTTGGGAATGTTTTTAACGAGTTGGATTTCCTACTCTTGAACAAATAATTGTTTCCCAAGATCACACCTACTGAATTGAATGGTTATGAGTCCCGAGAATGTTCAGGGAATTGTTGGAAAATCTGGAAAATGATTTTTTTTGCATGTTTGATCGCGACCAGAGAGGAAGATAGTATCCGCTTGCTCTAATTATAACGCTGTTGCTTTAGGTTACATATTCCGTATAGGCTACTTCTGTCAACTGGAATACCCAAAGGAACAAGGTGGAATAGTTTTTCTTCGTCCTATTTCTGTTCTGCAACCCACAGAAGCCCTGCTGTAGTAGGCCTATGTGTTTCAAGCAATGAAACAGAAGTGTATAATTATTTGACAGTCAAATGTCATAGTCAAAACGTACTGGACTGAGACGGTAAGTTTAGCTGTGTATTTTTGTTTGCTTGTCAAATGCGTTTGTATAGTATATTGACATTGATGGGATGATCTGCAAACAACCACATTGAACGTTTGTGGATATTAATGGTTTCACCAAATTCAGTTATTACCAGCAGTTGTTGTTATTATATTCATTAAAAAAATATGTATATTATCCAGAAAATGTATGTAAATGCTTTGCTGACTTTGTTGTTAGCCTTTGGATTTTTGTTGATTTAGATTCCGCTGGACTTTTTCTTTACTGCCAGGAACGTTGGAATTAGTCAACCTGCCCTCAGGGCAATTAATACGATTTGGTATGTAAATCTCATCCACTCCATTGAGCATGACACATTACAAATCTGATTCCCCCTGTCTCTGTCCACTGCCTCACCAAAATGTAGATTACGGGTAATCAATGTTATCCAATCTAACCTGTCTAGGTGAGTGAGATTGCCTAGCAGTAGCAGCGATGTCTCGACTGTACTACAGGAGGACAGACAACTCCTCCTACAGGGACCGGATCGCTCTGAGGATTGTCAGGGCCGAGTCTGAACTGTCTGTCCTGGAGAAGAACTACCTGGGCGCAGTGGAGAAAGGAGACTACGCCTCAGTCAAACAGGCTCTAGAGGTAGGGATGAAGGGAGGAGAGGAAAGGAGGAGGAAGGAAGGAAGGGAGGGGATGGAGGAGAAAGGAGACTATGCCTCAGTCAAACAGGCTCTAGAGGTAGGGATGAAGGGAGGAGAGGAAAGGAGGAGGGAGGAAGGAAAGGAAAGGAGGGGATGGAGGAGAAAGGAGACTATGCACCTCAGTCAAACAGGCTCTGGGAGTAGGGAAGAAGGAAGGGGAGAGGGAGGGTTGAAGGAGTAAGGGGGAAGGGAGGGAGAAAGACTCGGAGAGAGGGAGGAAGGGGGGGAGAGAAGGGAGACAGGGAAAGTATACTACACTTCCCTCCAACAAGCTTTAGAGGTAGGGATGGAGGGAGGAGTGGGAGGGGAGAAGGGGGGAGGAATGGAGAGAGATGGAAGGGAGGGAGAGAGAGAGGAAGAGGGAGGAGTGGGAGGGGAGAAGGAGGGAGGAATGGAGAGAGATGGAAGGGAGGGAGAGAAAGAGGAAGAGGGAGTAGTGGGAGGGGAGATGGAGGGAGGAATGGAGAGAGATGGAAAGGAGGGAGAGAGAGAGGAAGAAGGAGGAGTGGGAGGGGAGGAGGGAGGAATGGAGAGAGATGGAAGGGAGGGATAGAGAGAGGAAGAGGGAGGAGTGGGAGGGGAGAAGGAGGGAGGAATGGAGAGAGATGGAAGGGAGGGAGAGAGAGAGGAAGAGTGAGGAGTGGGAGGGGAGATGGAGGGAGGAATGGAGAGAGATGGAAAGGAGGGAGAGAGAGAGGAAGAGGGAAGGGTGGGAGGGAGGGATAAATAAGTCTCAGTTCAAGTACAACATCAATAAACATGATACAATTTGCTATCATGATACCATATAACTAAGTAAACATCCGTTGTAATTCCCTCTCCCACCTGTAGGAGGCAGAGATCTACTTCCGGATCAACATTAACTGTATAGACCCGTTGGGCCGCACAGCTCTGCTGATCGCTATTGAGAATGAGAACCTGGAGATTATAGAGCTGCTGCTCAGCTATAACGTGTACGTCGGTGACGCTCTGCTACACGCCATCCGTAAAGAGGTGGTGGGGGCCGTGGAAATGCTGCTCAACCACAAGAAGCCCAGCGGGGAGAAACAGGTAGAACAGTCACAGAGTGCTTCCCAAATTGCACCCTTTTCTTGAGTGTTGGCTATAGACACTTGGAGGAGGGGTTCACCTGCATACAGCACAACACACTGTCCTTGTGTTATCACCTACATACCAATAGGCTACCTGCTTTACAATCAGATTGGTCTAGAGAATGGCCTTAGACCAGACATGTCGATATAGAACAGTCTCTACTATATGCCCTCTTCTTGTTTTCCTGTGTTTTACACTACCCCATCCCCTCCCAGGCACATACTCATTCCTATAAGGATTACTTCAACCCTATTTTATTTTTCATGGAATAGATCAGCTATGAAATTAGCAGATTTGAGTCTATTAAATAATATTACTAGCATCACTTCTAATCCCGCCCCCTTCTTATATATAATGCCCCAACCCCCCTCTCCCCTGGTTAGGGGACTCGGTGGAAAACATTAACATTCAACCCAAACTGAAAGCTACAAGGAGAAAATGTACATGTGCAATTTAGAAATGTTTCTCCATGCTATTACACACTGTATATTTGAACCATTCGATGTTGGTGAATTGCATATTTTTCCTCCTCACATCTCTTGCTTCAGCACAGTGTCTCTCTCTTCTGCACATAATTCCATTTTCACTTCTCTCTCTGTATGTGTTGGTCTACTCTAATGAACTAGTTCTCTCAGGACTGAGATACGCTACTCTGGGCAGTTAACACATTTTCCCCATACACTTGCACTCTGGATATTGGAACCATAATTCTTACTATATATTCTCCACAGCCTCTCTTCCCTCTCTGTGTTGATCTTGGTTGTGTCCCAAAATGGCACCCTATTCCATATTTAGTGCACACAACCCTATAAGCCCTTATCAAAATGAGTGCACTTATATAGGGAATATGGTGCCATTGAGACTTAGCCATGAACAGGTGAACAGAGGTATGATAAACCAGACAGGGGGAGGCTTTACTCTGCTCATCACTTTAAATCACTGCTGATCCACTAAACTAGATCCTCCTCATCACATCACCTAGCCCTCCCGTGATTCCTCTGTTTGCAGTCTGTTTACTTATGCACTCGCTTCGTAATATGTTAATCATCTGATTTACATGTCTGTTGATCACTATAGCAAACGAGTCAACAGGCAGGTACTGTCTTTCATTTGTATGGGCTACTGTATTTTTCTGATTTGTGTGTACAGTGACACATCTGTAGCCTATTGACGACATCTGGTTATGTGAAACTGTGACAAGGTTACATGGTCTCACCAGTGCTAAGGGCAGGCAGGCAGTCAGTAGGAAAAGGATAAGGTGCAAAAATGTATTTGTCTAAATAACGGTAGTGATGGTAGAATAAATAAACATGTTGGGAAAAAACAAACGAACTAGGAGGAAAAATGTATTTCCCCGGTGCGCCAGGTAACCTAGTGGTTAAGAGCCTTGGCACAGTAACTGAAAGGTTGCTGGTTCACTGTCCTGTATGCTCTGAAGGGGGGAGTAAACATATGTGGGTGGGGAGCGAGGGAGCTCCATGAAGCAACACACAAGGACACGGT